>NC_043992.1:22925058-23195058 GCF_902150065.1 Myripristis murdjan
TTTAACCGGGGCCGCCGCTGAACCCTGGCAACTGGCTTCTCTCTGGCTACGTTTCAACTCAGTGACCCGTTCACAACTCCCCTGCAACTGATTTCAACATTAAGGGTCAGAAAGGGTAAAATACTTCATATGCTGAAGTTGTCTCCCAGCGGTGTCAGAGTGAGTGTCGCCCCTTTTGAAAAGATTTGTCTGATGTCTTACTTCTAGTGTTGAAATGAGTAACTAAACCTCAACTGCTTCAGGAAAACGCTGTTTTGTTTTTGTTTTTTAGTGAAAATGAGACCTGTTGTTTTCTCCTCTGCCATTGCTGGCCAGTCACCTGGTCCTGCTAGTTCAACACAACCCATTCAGGGTGGGACGTCTGGAATTGTGTGTGTGTGTGTGTGTGTGTGTGTGAGCATATATGGCAGCGTGCCAACCCCCAGCAACTTCCCTCTATAGACACACTGCTTGCTTGTTTACTTGGAGGTCTGCAGGGCATTGCCACACCTTGTTGTGTGTGTGTGTGTGTGTGTGTGTGTGATCAGGAAAGGTGGGAGGGAAGGAGGGATGGGGAGAGGTTACAGAGGTTAATGGTAAATCAGCCAAACCAAAGTCACACACTCACCCACCACATAAGACACCCCCCCGCCCCGCCCCTCCGCCCCAATCCACCCCACCCTCTCCTCCCTTCCCGCCCCCCCACATCCATTTGTGTCTCTGTCCAGCCACCCAGCCCCGCTGTGGTCGCGTCCCGCCCCGGCTGCTCATCTCTCAGTCCCAGCCGTTGTCCTTGATCATGTGGGCCAGCTCGATGATGAACTTGCCTTCTTTATACTTCTGACTGCTCTCGAAGGCATGTTCCTGGTGGGCGTGACAGAGGAGAGAGAGACAGTGGTTAATTCATGTGAATACGGAGGCAGGCAGACACAAGGAGGCAGAAGGTGATAGACACACACACACACACACACACACAGAGAGAGAGAGAGAGAGAGAGAGAGAGAGAGAGAGAGAGAGAGAGAGAGAGAGAGAGAGAGAGAGAGAGAGAGAGATGTCGGGAAAAGACAGAACCATGCTTGGTTTTTAGCAGGGCAGGATTTTACAGCTGCATGCGAAAATCCTTGACTGTTCTCGCCTGTGTGTTCCTGGCTGTGTGGAAGCTGGTTATATAACCGTCAGTCACTGAGCACTGCAGAGGAGTCTGCAGAACCAAAGCTCCGACTGGACTGGATCTCCTTGTCCTATCTAAGATAAAACGGCCATGTGGTTAGAAAGACTGTGCCAGTCTGTAACCACAAGGTCACACGTTTGATCCTCACAGCAGCCAACAGAGAGGTTATGTCTAACATAATTTTTAGTGCTGGAAAGTTAGCATTTCTGCCCTTTGGTCCAAACTACCCAGGGAAAACATGACTGTGATTTGTGAGAAACATCACAAAGGCTTACTATGCAACATTTTTGCTACGGCATATAACAAATAAACGAAATCACTGCCAACTTTTATCATTCAATTACTTTTTAATCCGATTGCTGCAAGCACAAGCTTATCATCTGGGAAGGGACGGCAACAGCCATAGCTAGCACAACTGGAAAACAACAATTGGAACGGAAATAATAGAATAAGCCAAAAAGAGTAAGCCAATTATACTATGTATGAACAATAATACAACATTAACTGTTCATGACTGACGAGGGATGTATAAAGGAGCTCGTGATCTGCGGGTCGAAGCAGTGCTACTGTAGTGACATGATGATTAACATGGGAGCATATCCGTGTTCCCAGGGCCATATATCCCCTTAATGTCATTTTTTCCTAGACATTTTCAGATATCACGTATTGAACATGCACTAGCAGATTGTGTATTTTTGTTAAAAAGGCGGCAGACACAGACATCATGGACATTCATTCAAATCTAATGCCAACTGTGCTCTTGTTTTGTTTCTTTGGAAGCAGCAGGACCATTAACACAATTTCAGACATTATTTTCTGAACAGATACCATAAAATTCTGCATTTTTTGTTAATGTAACATTCATTCATTCATTCATTCATTTTCCAAACTGTTTATCCTCGTAAGGGTCGTGGGGGGTGCTGGAGCCTATCCCAGCGCTCACTGGGCGGAAGGCTGTTAATGTAACAGAGGTATGGAAATGATTCTTTTTGTTTTCAGGGAACAAAGAGTGAGGGAACGTGGGGCTGCTAGTTTGAGAAATTACACTGAGGGAACATTTTTTCAGCTTGAAAAAAATACAGAGGGAGTATAGGGTGGACACCAAAAAGATGAATGTAATTTGGGAGAAGCTACACAAGGGTTTATAGCTATTCTATATTTTGCTCCGTGAAATACAATATTTCAGCTTAAATAACCTATGTGCATTTTTCCTTCGGTTACATTTTATATTGATTACTGGTAACTAGATGCTTATTGTTTGGAAAGGAGACCACAACAGGCCTGTGGCTTAGCCTCCAACAGCTGAAAAAGAAATGAAACAATTAGCAACTAAGAGATCAAGCAGAGATCATGAGCAACTTCCCAAGGGAAGCTGCTCATGATCTCTGCATTACCAGATGATAGCTATCAGACAAGTATTTTCTTGGCAAGAATCGATATTAAAAGCAGTTTAGAGATTTAACCTCACAAATTTGATGCTGGCGGATGTGCTTTAACACACTGTGGTATATCTTGTGGCTGGCTCTTCAACACGACTCTTATTTTTGGCACTTTTTAAAAAGCCCACTCATGTTTTTTTCCTGTGCATTTTGGACCACACAACAAATGGCTGAGATGCTAATTGACAGCATTGGCAAAATGACCCAAAATGACAACGTCTGCTTCCAGCCTCCGTGTGCATTGATCAAACAGCCCCCTGTGGCCTTGTGCAAGACCTGCTCGTTCATTGAAAGCCGCTCTTGACAGGAGAATCAGCCCAGTGCCTAGAAGATGTTTTTACTGTGAGGCTCCTATACCTTGTTATGTCTTTGGCTATTTTTGGGCCAGAGCTGCAGCAGCAGAGGCGTTGCTATCAGATTTCATGGTGTAGAAGTGCAGTAGGTCAATCTTCTCTCTGGAACTTTGACGACTGCAGAAAAACAACCCTGCCGCAACCGATATTAATGGCTGCCCTCCACTGAGTCATATCTAGTGTCTGCGGGCCTGTGCATGTGTGTGACTGATGTTTTCACTATCTTGTGGGGTCCACAAGTAAAAATAGACAAAAATAGAAAACCAAGAAAAGAGGCTGTCAGGTTGAGATGTCATTAGGAAAATAGTTATTTTTAGGTTTAAAGGTTAAGGTTAGGCTTAGAATCAGGATTGCCATAAATTTAGATGTATAGCAGTGAGTGTTAAGGTTAAGGTTAAGGGGTTAGGGAAAGACTGCAAGTCAATGAATCTTCTCACAAGTGAAACAACACAAGGCTACTGTGTATGTGTATGTGTATGTGTGTGTGTCATAACACCTAATCGAAACAGCCACGTGCCCTACAGTGTATATACTCTCACCTCCATGCTGACAGGAATCTGCAAGTGACAGCTGCACATGCTCAGCCCTGCTGATACGAGGAACTGCGAGCATGTGTGGATCCTTTTCAGATCATTTTGACATAGAGCCCAAAATACCACTTGTGCTAAATACATATTGCACGTGGATGGCGACATACTATATCACAGCCTTTCAGAAACTACTGTTGTGGGCGGCTGTAGCTCTTACATTGGCAAATGGTACAGCAAAACCATGTTAATTTAACTGGAAATGTGTTAATAGCAAAACACTGCCAAGAGTTAACATTTATTGGCTTGAAATTTACTGTGTAGTTGTCGATTACATGTTGAAAATGAGTTGTACAGACTATATGGTAGATATCTATAATAAAACATAAACTAGGCTGGAGAGACAGTGCAAATGAAAATCCATTTTCTAACTCTACATGAGCCAGATGTTCTCGTTTCTCCTTAAACATAAGAAACCCATCAGGCACAGCTTGGTTAAGGTGAAGAAAGACGTCTCTTTCATGTCTAGATCTGTTCTTAGAAGTCTCTCCACTGATTCATTCAGCCTGCTGCTGTGGCGCTACATTCAGATGAAGAGAAGAGAAGGTCCAAATATAATTAGGGTCCAAATAAAATTAGGGTGTGCTATAATAACAACCTCCCAGTTTATCTTCCTCTGAGTGTGGATGCACTTTCTGTGCTGTGCACGCACTATTAAATCAGGCAAGGACACTCACATATTTCCAGCCCAGTGTAGTCTTGCAGTTCTCACAGTAGATATCTGCCACAGCATGCAGGCCTGTGAGCAGAACTCTCTCTTCGGCGGGGCCACACCCAACGTTCACCCTGAGAGAGAAATGGTGTGTGGGGAAAAGTAGAGAGGTAGAAAGACACAGGCAGACGCATAGGGAGACGGAGACAGAGAGAGAGAGAGAGAGAGAGAGAGAGAGAGAATTGTAAAAACAAACAAAAATATAGTGTTCCACTGCAACTAGCTCGATTTAAACTTCTTTAAATGTAAGTGTGTATGCTCTCTTAATGATGAGTCACCACCTCACACCCACTCACACAGTGCATACTGATAAACCAACCCCAGGCACGCAGCCGCAGAGCATAGTTCAGACTGCCTAATTTTCACACTCGATTCTCCTGATAATGACAGTGCTGACAGTGCTAGCTCTGCCTTCACTGAGCCTTTAAAACAGACTCTGCTGCAATGTGGATCAATTTGCATTATTAACCTCACCTGTAAGCACATGAGGTATTTTCCTACCACTGGAGTCAGCTGCAAAACCGTTTGCAAACACGTTTTTGAAAATGCAGCCAAAGAAACTTTCCAGATGGATACTCACACTGAGTTGAACAGGTAGGCTCTGCCTTGGCTGCCCTGGAACGACTGCAGGGACACAGAGAGAGACAGAGAGTACTGTATTATTACATAAAATATGATGATTTGTTATTACAATAGCCAATGGCCAATGACCAATAAGCACATACTCATTTGAGATACTATGATTAATGCTTTATTTTATAAAACAAGATGCTACAATCTTACTCTGTGCACATTACACATGAATTTATGGTTAAGCTTATCTTGGTGTGCAGTCTCTCAGTAACTGTTAATGGGTCACAGTAGGAATATCATAATTGCATATATAGCAATTTTAGCAGGCTTTCATTTTTTGTTACATGGAAGCTGCAAAAAGAGAGTTTATTTAAAAAGACACATTTGGCAGATGTATTCAGTGTGACCGTATGTTGTCTACGTACACTATGAGAAGGGCTTTGTATACAGGTGAGGAGTGTTTTTGTAATCGCACATGGAAAAAGCGATAGTGCATTCATAATCCAATTCACTAACCAGCTTATAACATAATCCATCCACAGGCAATAATGTGGCAGCCAACGCAGACATGCAGATGTGCAGTTTGATAGTTTTGTTTACACTTCCAAATCCTTTCTTTCATTTTTTAATCTTTAATAGGCACCCTTTGATTGCTTCTAACCCTTGTAAATTACATTAAGACTGCTTCAAGCTGAAAAACAGAAAAAAAACAACTCTGTGTGGGTTGACACTAAAGCAAAGATTAACGAGAGCTCTCTGTGACAAAGCTTGAAGTAAAACACATCTGCCTGCAAACTCCAGCTTCCTTTTTCACAGTGTGTAATAAGTAGCTGCCTGAATGTAATTTTACTGTCCTGACAGTTTCCAGGGGCAACCACTGCTGGTAAGATGAGTCAAGTCACTGGAGCAGAACAACACCGCTGCTGGCGCGGGCCTCTGGTTACCTTGGAGATGAGCTCGTCGTGGTTAGCCAGGTGAGCTCGGCAGTGGATGCAGCTGTAGGTTCGATGGCAGCTCGGCAGGTAGGCCTGGAAGGTCTTGGAGCGCGTCATTCTGACCATGGGCGGGGTTGGCGGGCGGTGCAAGAAGGGACTGCCGGCCCAGGTCGGCTCGCAGGGGAAGCACCGCAACACACAGGTGAGGGCCGTGGTGGGCGGTGGGGAGGGAGGCACACACCTGCGGCGCACGGGGAAGATAACAGCAGCTAATGGTGACGTGCTCAGAAATGCAACTTGTTTTGGAGTTTCCAATGAAAATCAGGAACGGGGTTTACATCATCATTTGGGATGTTTCATATAGGTTTGGTGGCATGGCAACAGTAAAAGTTTCATTTGCGACCTGCAGCTAATTAAATGAAAGTTGCGCTGTGTCAGGCCAGCCTTCCACTGAGGGTTGCAGGCCTTCTGCCAGTGTATCAACATATGCTGCTGTTATGTGAAACCTGCAAAGGATTACATAGGCCTTTATGGGTTGGGAAAACTCCTGAGCTCTTGTGCTTAGGAGACACTTTTCAACACCCACTGAACAGCATCAAAAATGCATCATCATCAGGCTGAAATCATGGCTGTCTGAGATTTTGGTGATACAAGATATTCATGATACAATGAGAAGTTATGTATTATTAATGGGGCTGGCTCAGAGGCTAAAATTCCCAGCTGCAAAAACTGAAGGGCTCCTGGTTTCACAGATAATATGAAAACACTGAACAGGCCTCAGCCTTACAGGAAACCAAAAATCTACCATTTGGCCAAAGATAAGTCCCGAGGAAGAAGTTTAGGCTACCAAAGGTCTGCACTGCAGGGACACATTTCTGTGCACCAGCCAGCCTCTATTAAGTCTAGCTACTGCACACCATTTTGCATTGACTCAGGTTGAAAGCAGGCCTTTCAGGACCCATAGGCAACAAAGCTAGCTCACGTTCTGTGTTTAAGTCTATGAGGTTGCAGAGATAATCTGCTTAGCCAAGCACAACTGTGAGGATCTTGCCATGCTCACTCCATGATATCCAAATAGAGCAAGCCCTTAAAATACTTGTGCTGCGGTGCCCTGGTGACTGAGGAGATTAGAGAGCTGGCCTGGGAAACAGGCCTGGAGGCTCACAGCCAGGAGGGAGGAAACATATTTTGACTAACTTTACAGGAGAGACAAAATATTTCTGGGCCAGAGTGCTACACCTTGCAGTCCAGTGACAATCTCTGTGATTTTATTGATTAATGAAGTTTTAATTGTGATTTCAGTGATATGGCTTTGGAAATAGATCCCATTAAGTAAGATGATTAATCTGATTTAACAGAGTATAGAAGCAGAGGAGGCTCAAATCACCCAAATGCAGCCACATTTCATGTCTGTGTACCTATAGCTTTTTCAACTAATACAGATCTTTCAAATGTAAATGTATGAGTTAACAGGATCAGCCAAAGGATCAGCCAAATGAAAACAAAACAGACAATTCCTATAGATTATGTGAGAATTGTAAACTATAGTTCAATAGTTTGTATCAGCTGTTTAATCATGCTCAGAGTACACTGTTCCACTTCTGTCTCCTTTCTTTCCTGCCGGTCTTAACTCGCCCATCTGGAAAAATACTAATAAAAATTCTGAATGAGGGCAGAAAGCCTCGGTTGACTTCAGGACAAAGAAGAGAGAAGCTTCCTTCGCTGTGGCGCAATATGATTCTTTTTGGTGTGAGACAAAGGCTGATAAAGGCTCCAGTGCTGATGGGAAGGGCTGTGGGATATAAATAAGGCAGTGACACATGCCCTTGTTTTCCCTCCGCTGACTCGGTGCCAACAGCGTGGGCTTGGGGCATAAAGACACACTCAGAGCAGTTGTCAGCATGGACCCCCAGTGTACAGCCGCGCGCGTGCGCACACACACACACACACACACACACACACACACAGACACACACACACACACACACACATACACACAGGCTGCTAATATGTAACCCAAAGCACACTTATTATCCTCTTGGTCATTTCAGGACAAAACATTGAGGATGAGGACGCATCTTACGGCGTTCACAGGGATTCATTTCATCTGCACGGTCGAGTCCCACTGATATACAGTCAACACACACAGAGAGGGCGTCTCAAAATTTGGGTCCTGAGAAAATGCTATGCATGGGTTGGCCTAAGCGGAGCCTGATCTTTAGTTTTGTGCTTTCAGGTAATCTAAGAATTTATGCTCATTCCACTGAGGTGCTCCAACAGTAGCCAGTTTTAAATCTCAACTTAAAACTCAATTATTCTCAGATGCTTTTTGTTAACTGATTCATTTATTTCTTATTTTGCTATGCCATGTGTGTGAACTGTGCTTTATAAATAAACACGCCTTCTTGCTTGCTAATGTATTCACAGTAAACAGCTCAGAAGAGCAGCACCAGCTGACCACCTAAGATGCAGAAGTGATGTTGAGTGGGGCTAGAAGTTGGGGACAAAATGAAATATTACAATACTTTGGACCGAATACCTTGATATCAATAATCTGACAGTGTTTTGGGATTGAAATTTCCTGCTGAAATAAAACGCAAGATAAAATTCTGAAAATAACCTTGGTAATGTGTAATCAGTAATAACATGGACATTGTGAGCAGGTTACTCATTTAATTCAGCTCATAAAATCCTACCACTCTACTATAACGCTAAGTTATCATAATATTACAATAACCAAACTTTTTAATATCTACACAAAATCTACAATATCTAATCTCATATCACAATATCAATATTATACAACATATTACTCAGGCTGGGTTACAAAGTGTTTGGAGGTAGATCGGAGGCCGAAGCCAGACGAGACAGATGCGCTGCTACCTTGACATATGGACGGAAAAAAAAAAAAAAAAAAACACTGTGTGGGATCGTGTTGCAGTGAGGCCTCGATGTCAGCTTGTTGACATGCTGCATGTGACCGATATCCCCCCAACAGATGGACTTTTAACAGCACTGATGGAGTTTTTGATTATCTCAGGCCGTTGTTGCCAGAACACGCTGCATGATAATCTCCTACGGATATTGCACATATATGTCTTCCCATGGGTAATATATAATCCTTCTGCAGCTCCATCTCTATATTATATACATTCAGCCTCTCATATTCCAGTGCAAGAGAAACACTGCCCCTCATTATAATAGTTCTCCAGTGCATGTCAGTGGCTTTGGATGAAAAGTGTCTTACAAATCTGATTATGTATACATTTGAAGTATCAGCTATGTGAGTCATTGGGGCTTGATTAAACAGGCATGAAGTTTCATGTACATGGCACAGTGGGCTGACAGTTACTGCTTCCCTTTGTTAGTCGTGTAACTAACACAGTTTAACATGGAAGTCGGTTACTTCCCATAATTAAAAGCCGTTTATTTCTCTCATACATGTTTCCTGATTTGGAGTCTGCATTACAATGTAGATCAAAAAATGTTCTTACTTACGGACAGACTATGCAGTTTCAAGTGGGAGGGCTCACCACTTTGTTTACTGAAGTTAAAGACTGAGGCTGAGGAAGCATAAAACCCTCCAGGTTCATGCCAAGAATAATAACCCATAGCATTAATGTAACACTTTTTAATGTCAATCTTGAATCTAATGTTCTGGTTTCAAATGTACTCCAAAAATATAAACAGTGGAGGGAAATGGTCTTATATATTTGGTTATGATGAGGCAGAAGAGTTGTCCTGAACTCCTGAGGCATTTCTTTGTTCTGTTCTTTAGAGAAATGAGTGGCAATCATCTTTACCACATCATAACAAGGTGGAGTAGCCTGCCCTTTGCAAATGCACAGCCTGCCTTTAATCTCCCTGTCTTAATATTTAAACACGATACTTAACCATAACCACAACCAAGAACAAACTGCAAAGAACAGAGTGCTATCAAACACACAACAAATATTTAACAGGAAGCAGCTACAGGCCTTAATAGCAGAGTGAGCAGATCAACATGTGCTGGACTTGTTCAAGTCTGGAGTGTGATGCTGTTTTGACACATAATAACAATTTTCCATTAGTTTCCAAAAACAGGACAATGCTCTCTTGGTGAGATGAACAAGCTCTGGAGTCATTTTCTGCAAAGGCAACATTGTTGGTGGGAACAAGATGCTGACACGCCGCAAAACGCTGACGCAAAGAGACGGTCTGGGGCTGCTTTGCAATGAAAAGCTCTTTGATGGCAAACAAATTGATCAGGAGACCACAGGGACCGATCGGAGGGACACAGGCACGGCTCAGGGTGTTTCAAGCATGACACGTCAAGACCAAACTGCTATCAAATGCGAAGCTGTCATGTGTGTTTGCCCATCATTTGACTTGCATCTATCAGTTTACCTTTCTGTCTGTCTGTACGCCTCCCTGCATGTCTCGTTCTGTTTGCCTTCTCCTCCTGTCACTCTGCCTGTCTGCAGGTCGTCTGAGGTTACCGAGCTGCCCGTTCTGCTCATTTCTGGGTGTCATCGTCATAAAGGGCTACGTGCCACGAACCTCGCCAGCCAAAAGGGGCCTTGTATCCCAACAACAACCTTTGTTATGTAACGCACTGATGCTGCCGCCACTGCTGCTGCCACTACTGCTGCTGCTGTTTCTGCCGAGGCTGCTGACAATCGAGAGCGAGGGAAAAAGAGAGAGGAAGGAAAGAGATGGTGATTACGAGGAGAAAGAGAGGGAGCGAGACAGAGAGAAAGTTGCAAGCAGACAGAGCGGGAGGAGAGGAGAAGAGAAGAGAACATCCCTTAGTCACTGTGTTGGTAGGGCCTTGTCCTTCAAAGCCCCTGCTATGTCGCCCTGAGCTGCACTGACAGGATTTCTGTGCTTCACATGCCGTCATCTTGTTCACCATTCAGTGTTTCATTAAGGCCAACAGCATAGAGCAGCATGACATCACTGACAAGAGAAGAAAAAACACCCTCCTCTCCTCATATCAGATCTCACTGATGAAGCGATGGTCCTCAGTACCAAACGTGCCTGTTCCTTGCTCCCCTGTTTTGTCTCCTCTACCTTGTTTTGTCTCTACTTGTCTCTTATTTTCTTCTGTCTGTCTTTACCTGGTATTGTATGTACAGGCGGGCAGTTTCACAAGGATCCTTACTGTCAAACATATGATGCAGTGATGGATTGTACAGATGAATGTGTAGACTAGACAAAAATGTGAAGGGAAAACAATATTTCCATGCCAACTCAGCCCCCTGGTTAAATGCGGCCACTGCTTATACCTGATTCTATACACCTGATGTTTATATTGTTTTTATGAAAACTCTCCATGATTAGATGATATACAGAGGAGAGACTCATAAAAGATGACACAGAGAGAAGCTGTGGCGTGGGGAAAAAGTCACGAGCAAGATTCGAACCTATGAAACTGTGGGTACATGGTGTGCACTTCAGCTCTCTCAGCCACTTGGAGGCTCCATTACATGATTCTGTTTGTGTAAGTACTGTGGTGCTCACCTAGGTATCACCTTACAAGGCCCACAACTCTCTGACCCCAAATTGATCCCTGAGTATTGACTCCCACATGATCAATAACTATCTACAGGCACGCACTGCAATCAAAACAGACTGCAAACAGTGGATAGGGCAGCTCGGGCTGACTGGAAACTGTTCACTAGTTGTGCTGTGGTACTTTTTCTGGGACAAACAGCCACCTATCCACCTGACTTTTATAGGATGGCAGAGTCACAATACCCTGCATCGCACCACTCGTGCACTGCATCAACAAATGCGCAAAAAATACCCCCAAAGTGCCAGTGCGGGGTTTGTGTGAATGTGGGGTGATTGATATGAATCAGGTCACAGGCAGTGGCTCACTTTATCTAGGGCAGAACTTCAGCCACCACAGAGCACAGATGGCGGGGATGCCTCAGCTCGGCAACGCTGCCTGCGACCCAAACACACGTACGCGCGCGCACACGTGCACGCACACGTGCGCCCACGCACGCCATCACTCACTTTGAAGTGGTTCTACATCTGTGATGACTTTGACGGATCGATGACAATCATGCGACTGCCTGCAGAGATTATGATGACGCGAGCGCATTATGATTAACGCGCAATGATTATTGTTGACGTGCGATTCACTGCGTCCGAGGAGAGCTGATGGCGCATACACGCAGGACAGCCACCACAAACAGCGTGTGTCCTAATAATAACCACTAGATAGCTCCACTGCAGACCTCACCATCCCATCCACAATAAAAACAACCAGCCATGCATTATGCCCCAAAGCAAAAACAACCATGACAATCCCATATCGCATTTTGGAAGCACACTACACACACATCACAACAACACCTGAAGTCCCATCAGGAATATTATGGGATTATTATAGTGATTTTTCCATTAGGGTCTGCTTGAACTTGTGATGTGCAGCATCCTGTGTCATACAATGTTAGAAGTTGTATCGATTAAAAGTGTCATACAGCCTGTAACATAACTACATCAAAGCTAGAGAAAGCCTCATATTAGGAAAACACTGCGTAACAACAAATACATCACTGACGAAACAGTGCAAGAAAATCATTTTTTACCTTTGAAGGGAAGAAAAATGTTCTCCACGTAGCCGAGAAAATGTCGCACCTCCTCGTTTCCTTCGCGGCAGTGCCAATCCTAAAGCCCCTTTCGCATTCCTTTCCAGGCAAATTTCCTCCTCCAGCCCTGGAAAGTCCTGCAGAGACGCAATGTTTTGACGCGTAGCGATGCCCAGCAGAGTTTTGAAGACAGAGCGTAGAGTGAGAAAGCCTCCAGTCGGACAGAGAGGAGTCCCTCCCACCTACTTCCGTCTTCGCTTAAACGCCGTTATGCAGACCGGGCCACTTCGTTTTAGGAGGCAGTAAAAGCCTCACATTTGCGGGCGATTTCTTTTCGTCTGCGGGAGGTAGTTAGCGAGACAGAGTGAAGTCCGCGGTCACAGTAAGCTACGGTTGGTTTTATAAGGCACAGACATGACCCTAAACTAGTGCAAACAGTTCTCTAGCGATGCTGTTGGTATGCGCATGCGTTGTATAACGATAGCCGACACCATCCATGAAAAATATTATATCTCTTGCATAAACTATCATCTATATGTGCCGATCGTGCTGGTCGGCTATTCAGTAATTTTACAGTTTTCAAACGGTTGTACGATATTCAGGTTTGTAAACAACCGTGCCCACAGGTTTGAAGAGGGTGTGAACCATCTTGACAGGCAATTTGACGATCTTTGGCAAAAAATCACGCTGGACGCTGACTCGGTGAGTTTAACTGACAGGCGTATCAGCCAATCAAGAGAGTGACAAGGCATAGCAACACCACGCTGATTGGCTGTGAGTAGACGCCGGTGACCAATGAGCTCACCGGAGGCTCGTGTTTTACTGAACTCTCTGGAAAATACCTGCGAGTAGTTTTATGAAAGAACAGACTGTACAGGAGCGTCTCAGACAGGGAGAGGGCTGATAGACAGCAGCATTATCCGTTTTCCTCACTTTGTCATGTAAGATTATTTCTTCAAGGTGGCTGGAAAAAAAGATGTTATGTCGGTGCGGATGATTTGACATGGAGCAGAACGGCTTTTTCTGACCCGCTGCTGGGAAAACTTGTGAAATCCCTTCAGTCCACAGCGCCACCTCTTGTCAGCCTGACCTCTCCCATTGATAAATGTGGTGCTGATGTAGCATTTATAGTGGAAAGGTTAATTTTCACTCTGAGAAATGAAAATCAGATTTTTCTTTTTCTTTGTACATCAAACAGAGTAAAGTCAGCACATAGAGAGCATCTGAAAAAATTTAAGTCACTACACACACACACACAGTACACACATAACCTACCAGTATATAAAAATGTTGTCAGTGTTTATTGATGTGGTAAAGACAATATATCTCTCTGCAAATCAAATGACATATGTGGAATAAGGCATCTTAATAGGCCCACATAACGAGGTGCCACAAATTGGTTCACTCAAAATCACAACATGATAATATATTCAAATACAACAGCTTAACAAATACTCATTTGAGCATGCAAAACAAAGCACACAGCACACCACAAGAAAATTAATCAAACAAGTCATTTTCTCTGAATATAATCATCTCTCTAAGATCTGTAATACGATTGTTGGATCAAGTTTTCACGCAAAAGAACAACGTGTTCACAAGAGTTGTTTTCCAAAAAACAATCCAAGACATCAGACCTCAAACCTTCTGCGAGGACATCCGATTAGCACCTGAGCTTATTTCATTCATAAAAACTACTCACTGACAGCACTAATAAAAATTATCTAGCAATTAAGAAAACAGCAATACTGTTTTGACTTTAATATACCCAAAAACATACAGTACTTTAAATCAATACTACATTCAGACCTGAACCTCAATATGTGATCACAAACTTGGATTAGAGAGCTTCAGTATTATAATAATCTCAATGATCTTTGTAGATGTAGAGAGTGAGGCATTGTTAAATATCTGTTGTCTGTGGTAGTTCTGTCCTGACTGGCTGCAAAAAAAGTAGAAAAAAAGAAAGTCACCCATTTTCTTTTCAGACAACAGAATTTTTTACAGCATAATCCACAGATCAGTGTAATTTGCCTGTGACTAAACCTTAATCCTGGAGCAGTGGCACTGCCTGCCTTAATACTCACATTGTGCATGTTTGCTAGAAAGCAAATCTCAGTGCAGCAGTGAATTTGAGGACTTGAGGAGTCAGTGGTCTTTCAGTAAGAACTAGAAGCATCTTTTTGGCTGTTCATGACACAAGTAAAAACATCTTATACCTGTTTGTGATTCTGTATTACTATGATGCTTTCAATGGCTATCAGCGTAAAAAAAAAAAAAGAAAAAAAAAAGAAAATAACACAGGCTTTTTATACTATAAAGCAGCTGGTAAAACAACACTCATTCAACCAAACATCACCGTAAAACTAATTGTAGTAAGTATTTGTCATTATAGCTGCATCTGCTGGTGTTGGTGGGAACTGCCTCAAATAAAATAGTCTTGCAACACTTGGGTCATGATGCAATAATATTGCAATTTGTCATGTTTTTAAATGTTAAAGGCATTAAAAAAGCTTAAGTCCAAAGCCATCAATCAGTTATGAAATTCAAGACCTTCTGAGAATTTAAAATACTGTTTACTAAAGAACATTTTTTCCATGCTCTAAGTATAATTTGAAAGATCATGTGGCCAGCCTTGAAATGCCACACAATTCTCAGCGCTTGTCATCAGCCAGCATGAGGAGGGTTGGGTATTGCAATATTATACTGTATCAATCCCTCAGCACCCCACACACCCCTGATTACACTGAGCTGTGTCTATGTGGGTGCCGAGCTGTGCGAGCAGGGGCGGGGTGTCCATTCTTGGTCCGTATCAGTGTATCAACACTCCATCAACACCTCTGATGGTAAATTCCAACTAATGACTGAGAGTCTGTGAAGGACACGACACAGGGGAGAGCACAAACAGACAGCAGGTATGTGTTCTTTACAAGTATGTCGAATGAATCAAAACACAGAGGGGTTTCTGTTACCAGTGCAAAGAACTGCTCCCTGGATACAGTTTCCATGGAAATTCACCAGTGCAGGTGTAGGGCTGATCCCTACTGACTATAAAACACAGTCTGAGAATACCCCAGCTGGAATGCTTGCAGTAAAAATGGCCACGCGGGGATGTTTTGACAGGTCAGTCCAGTTGAAGGATAATCATTGGGGGGGTGGGGGTAGGTTTTGGCAGGTCACTGGGGCTTAGCAATGCCATTCCTCTCTATGAAGTCTTTAAGCTTGGTGGGAAAATCTGTCATAACGCCTGTGGCTCCCAAATCAAATGCCCTCTGGAAGTCCTCCTCGTCGTTCAGCACCCAAATGTAAACCTGAAACCAGAGAGAGGGCAGATGTGGTTATAGCACACAACACTTAACACATCACAGACAGTAGTGGCCGGAGCAGGAGGGCTCCACAATGTCCGCCAGGAGCAGAGCAGTAGCCACACCATGAAGCTTTAACCAATCATTTTGTGCAATTCCAGAAAGGACAGATCTTGAATTACCCAGCCATTTTGCTTATTTTCCACACATTCCAGACCTCACAGGAACCATGAATCCCCACACACAGATATCAACCCCTCTGATCAACAAATCAGAGTGCACGACCTCACATAAACTTGGCACTAAGTTGAGATTCTCGAGTGTCTACAAAGAGATCTTTTTTTTTTTAACCCCAAATACATGTCGAACAGCATGAGTTTACATGTCAAGATTATATATTTGCTGTAGCGTAATTGTGAGGACTACTATAGAGTGCTGTGTTACCTGAACTCCTCTGGCAGTCAGATGGTCAAACAGAGCTTTCCTCATCAACAAGCTGCGACAGACAGAAAACAACATCTTCAGCAGGGAACAAGGTAAGTGTGAGTCAGAAAGTGGTGAAAGTTCATGGCAGCCCAAACTGAAAGGGCTTATAAAAATTATGCATTAACAGAGTTTTCTCATAGCCCTACTATATTATGAGCGCAGGGTAATATTTTTTTAATGACTGCTCACAGTGCCTTGCAGCGCTTCTCCTTTATGATGAAATACAGTGTTATAAACACAGAGAACATGCAAATGCAATGCTGTTTAAGTGAGTGAACTACAACACAGGGAAGAAAAAAATGCCAGCATGAAAAAGGGACTTATATATTCTATATACTCATATATTCTGGCTTGTGAGTGTCCTTACGTGTCTGCCAGCCAGGTGAGGAGTCGCTGGCTCTTAGTCATCCTGCTGGGATCCTTCAGTCTGTAAAACCACACAGAGGAGAGCGGCACTGTTTAAACTTAAGTTGAAATAAAATAGCTACAAAAACTACAAAATCATTCCACAAAAGCAACATTTCTGTGTAAGAGTGAGATTTGGTGTTACTGGATTTAATTTAAACATAAAAACACATAGTTTTTATGTGAAACATGTAGTAATTCTTGTAAGGGTGCTATCAAGATGAAGAATACTTACTTCAACTTAATACTTGACTGCCTGACTGATGTTTTTATTCCCTCTGTCAAGGGCACTCACTCTTGATTGATTTAAGAATGAATTACAATATGGCCTTTTACAGTTGGTTTTCTGTGATGAGAGATTTTTTAATGTTATTGTATGCTGATAAAGCACATTTCACTTTATGATATCTAAAAAACTAGCAGAGCTAGTCAAGGCGTGAGACAACTTTATGATTTTGCAACCAACTTTGTTACTTTTACAGTTGAAATTAATGACTTGGGTAACTGCTATCACAGGAAATGAAGGAATGTTTTCTCTTGTTACTTCTGTTGTTCACAAAGAAACACTGTGATTACTCGTAGAGGAAGAACAATTAACAGAATATTTTTCTTTTGTATAGCTTATTTCCCAGTTGAACTAGGCCAGATAAGAAAAACATTTTCTTTAATAACGATAAAATTGTATATTATTCTTCCATATCCAGTAATTACAAATATGTAGATTGACTGCAGTAGAAAGCAACAAGCTCACACTGCTCTTTTGGGGTTGTACAAGGTCAATTTGGGCAACACAGAAAAAATCTAACTAAAGCAGTAGAGAGGGCAGGTGGATGAAAACCGGGTCCAACAAAAAGATTGATGTTACATAACTGTGTAAAAGTATCCTACTGTGGAATTTTCCTTTAATTGGCATTGAGCAATTATTTAGAGCGACACAAATCCTGCCGTGGCCTCAACAGAAGTGTAATAAAGGAAATCAGTTAATCCTTAATGAATGTGCAGCATACATAATCTCCTTTATGACCTAGATCCTGATGATCCACCAGCATACACTCTCAAGGCAACTTGTGTGAATGTTGCTTTGAATGATTTAATTAGTGAGTGAGATCGTCTTTCAAACAGCTTTGTGGCCCAGATAACTGAACAGAGTTAGGGAGAGAGAGAACCAATGAACAGAGACTGGCAATAATTCTGGTGAGCAAACCTGAGCCAGGAAAAGAAGAAGCTCTTTTAAAAATTTAATCCTAATATAACCAGGTTAGACCCAGTGAGATCACAAAATCTCAACCCCAGAGGAAACCCAGGTCAAGAAAGCAGCATCAAGTCAAATGTAAAAGTTACAGATCACAGCTACAACAGTATGCCAAAAGAGTCTAAAACTAATTAAATGACAAAAACAACATATAAAATCACAAGAGAACAAAATAAAATGTTGATTGTAAGCTCTCCAAACTCCAATACGCATGACATGTGAAGTAAAGCTGGCAGATATCTTTTGTTTTACAATTGAAGATGCAAGTTAGATATATATTGATGTTGAAAACTGATAGGATATTGAGCTGATGGAAGAGAGGGGCTGAGTGTCCTGATCTGTTACTAAAAGTGCCTGTTCTGTGGAACCTTTATTGTTAAATATAGAGCTTAAGAAGGTGAGTGGGATAAGTACCTCCTCAGATGATATCGCAGTATATAAGATATGGATAAATAGACTATAATAAAGTAAATAAATAATTTTGAACTTGGCCAACGACGACAACAGATTTTGTTATTTTCTTGCAAACAAACCGTTAAATATGTTAAATATGTTAAATATGACTGTTCATGAATGAGGGCACCAGGGAACCTTGTGGATGAGACCTGGGTAACTGGGTTATCTCCACATAAGAATTAGATTTACAACATATATGTATATTTTTTGATGTAAATATGATCAAATTAGATTTGACTCCGAGAGATAATTTGTTAAATTTAAACCACTTGCAAATTTTTCCGAAACCAGAATTAGCTTTTGCCACGAGCACAGAGAAATTAGTACGAGAGAAATACATGGGTACCATTGATGGAGGATGGTGCCAGGTCGGATATATAAATTAGGAGCAAGACTAGGAGCAAGAACAGAAGAATAGATGATATCCATCCACTGATGTTTAAAAACTGCTGTCGATTATAAATGTAATTATATAACCATTTATAAGTGACTACAATAAAACCATAATGAACAATTTCTCGAGTAAGAGGGAATTTCTTCAGATTTGGCACAAATGTCCTCTTTAACTCCAGGGTGAACTGACTGATTTTGGAAGTCAAAGGTCAAGGTCACTGTGACCTCACAAAACACATTTCTGGCAACAATTCAAGAATGTGTACATTAAATATGACAAAGCTTCACAAAAATGTCTAATAGGATAAAATTCTAAAATCATGACCATCCTTTTTAAAGGTAGTTGCAATCAGCACATTCTATTCTTCTATTCTATTCTATTCTTGATACAGTTAGCCAGATCAGTCTTAACATAACGTATCGTAAGCTTTCTGTTCAGGCCAGTGAACTGGGCGTTGGTTTTCCATAGCAGCACATATCATGGCTGCTAGCGGGCGGCTCCCAGTTCTGGGCTCCCTGAAAATCTCATTGTCACTATTTTGGTGGACATCTGGCGGTTTAATGACTCTGGTATGCAGCATTTTGGAGAATGAGTTGTTAGAGAAAGTATGCAGCATCAGCATGGTGAAATCAAAGTAGTTTGTGGGTAGTTTTTTTCAGAAGAAAGAGGGGGAAAGGACAGGGGCAAAATTATCAAGCAGCCATCCTCTCTGCGGGTCATGTGAGGTCACAAAATAATTTGAATCTTGAAATCTGTAGTCTGGACAAGTCTATCTTTTTCCTGAAGCAGTGTTACCTCCTGGACCTTCACCAGCACAGTGAACAGAACAGTGTATTCATTACAGCAGGGCGTCTTACACCTCTTCAGCCTGAAACAGTGGGACTTAAATTACAGCAAGGTCTCTTTAAAACTTATCAATACTCATGTCATGTAATGACCTTTTTTAAACAGGCTCAGGTCTCCACTGATGTAAAAAAAAAAAAAAACTAAGAAAAAAAAAAAAACAGATACACAGTTGGACCATATCCTTGTAACACAGTCCCTGACCTTTAACCCACTGCTATCAAATACCATGTACTTGTAAAATAACATTTAGCTTGGCCAGGTGTAGTGTTACAATTGTACTGTATCTCACTGACACACTAGAACGATGAAGGACATGTTAGTCTGTGTTGGTCTGGAAAACACACTGCAGAGCACACAGCGAGATATAAACTATAGTGCTTTTCAAACATATTAACACAGCCACAAAATCAGCAATAAACTGGAAAAGTCAGCCCTTATGTCCACAACAGAACAGAATTTTGGCCACATTTAGATTTAGAAGTTTTGGACTCCCAAAAACTAGGAAACCAGGAGCGAATTTTTTTTTTTTTTTTTTTGGCTTAAAATACTGTAGTCGCATTTCACACTTGAAATGTTTTAGGTCACTTTGCAATTTAAGTGCACATGTTGACCCTAAATGCCAGATGTCAGAAAATAAAAACAAAACAAAAACAATTTACCAAATCTTTTGATTTAATAAATTACTGAGCACTTTACCCACAGGTACAGTACAGGCCAAAAGTTTGGACACACCTTCTCATTCAATGCGTTTTCTTTATTTTCATTACTATTTACATCGTAGATTCTCACTGAAGGAATCAAAACTATGAATGAACACATGTGGAGTTATGTACTTGACAAAAAAAGGTGAAATAACTGAAAACATGTTTTATATTCTAGTTTCTTCAAAATAGCCACCCTTTGCTCTGATTACTGCTTTGCACACTTTTGGCATCCACTCGATGAGCTTCAAGAGGTAGTCACCTGAAATGGTTTTCCAACAGTCTTGAAGGAGTTCCCAGAGGTGTTTAGCACTTGTTGGCCCCTTTGCCTTCACTCTGCGATCCAGCTCACCCCAAACCATCTCGATTGGGTTCAGGTCCGGTGACTGTGCAGGCCAGGTCATCTGCTGCAGCACTCCATCACTCTCCTTCTTGGTCAAATAGCCCTTACACAGCCTGGAGGTGTGTTTGGGGTCATTGTCCTGTTGAAAAATAAATGATGGTCCAACTAAACGCAAACCGGATGGGATGGCATGTCGCTGCAGGATGCTGTGCTAGCCATGCTGGTTCAGTGTGCCTTCAATTTTGAATAAATCCCCAACAGTGTCACCAGCAAAACACCCCCACACCATCACACCTCCTCCTCCATGCTTCACAGTGGGAACCAGGCATGTGGAATCCATCCGTTCACCTTTTCTGCATCTCACAAAGACACGGCGGTTGGAACCAAAGATCTCAAATTTGGACTCATCAGACCAAAGCACAGATTTCCACTGGTCTAATGTCCATTCCTTGTGTTTCTTGGCCCAAACAAATCTCTTCTGCTTGTTACCTCTCCTTAGCAGTGGTTTCCTAGCAGCTATTTGACCATGAAGGCCTGATTGGCGCAGTCTCCTCTTAACAGTTGTTCTAGAGATGGGTCTGCTGCTAGAACTCTGTGTGGCATTTATCTGGTCTCTGATCTGAGCTGCTGTTAACTTGCGATTTCTGAGGCTGGTGACTCGGATGAACTTGTCCTCAGAAGCAGAGGTGACTCTTGGTCTTCCTTTCCTGGGTCGGTCCTCATGTGTGCCAGTTTCGTTGTAGCGCTTGATGGTTTTTGCGACTCCACTTGGGGACACACTTAAAGTTTTTGCAATTTTCTGGACTGACTGACCTTCATTTCTTAAAGTAATGATGGCCACTCGTTTTTCTTTAGTTAGCTGATTGGTTCTTGCCATAATATGAATTTTAACAGTTGTCCAATAGGGCTGTCGGCTGTGTAGTAACCTGACTTCTGCACAACACAACTGATGGTCCCAACCCCATTGATAAAGCAAGAAATTCCACTAATTAACCCTGATAAGGCACACCTGTGAAGTGAAAACCATTTCAGGTGGCTACCTCTTGAAGCTCATCAAGAGAATGCCAAGAGTGTGCAAAGCAGTAATCAGAGCAAAGGGTGGCTATTTTGAAGAAACTAGAATATAAAACATGTTTTCAGTTATTTCACCTTTTTTTGTTAAGTACATAACTCCACATGTGTTCATTCATAGTTTTGATTCCTTCAGTGAGAATCTACAATGTAAATAGTCATGAAAATAAAGAAAACGCATTGAATGAGAAGGTGTGTCCAAACTTTTGGCCTGTACTGTACATGTGTGCGTCTGTGTGTGAATAAATTGTAGTTTTCTGTTTGTGTGTGTGTGTGTGTGTGTGTCAGTTCCTACTTGGTGATAATGGAGGGCATGGGGATCTCTAAGAACTGCTCCTTGAGGGGGATGAAGGGCAGGAGGCCGGTGTAGAAGAGGCCTAACAGCTGCAATACTCTGGGAAAGCTGAACAGCACTGGGATACGAGGGTTCTGCAACACACACACACACACACACACACACACACACACACACACACACAAAACCAGAGTTCAGAGTCAGCTCACTGTTGATTTAGTCATTTATGGCGATGAGCAATGATATGCATCTGAACTTTGGTGTCAAGGTTTCACTGATATCGGTCTGCCATCTTCTGTAACTCTGTTTAATATCAGAAGGCTATCATAGCCCACACAGACTCTAATATAAAAAGATACAAAGCACTTTTACTTGATTCATACTGTAGGGATAAAAAATACATAATGGTGCTTACACATGAACAATGAATTCAACTTCAACTGGACTTATTTTGGAGCAACACAACACAACAAGAAAGCATCACAGTCTGCTACAGCACAATGACTAAAACATCTTCCTAAATGTCTCAACAGAGATAAGGTCATGCATCTTGTGTTCATTTACCTCTTTGTAACACTTCTTCACAATCTGGTTGCTGGCATTACCCCATACAGTCAGATTCTCTCTGTCATACTTAATCACCAGCTCAGAGACCTGCAAAGATATACAAGTCATCACTGCAGCAACTTCAGGATTTTGGGCACTTACCCAACAAAACTATCTGTCTGCAATGTCAACATCATCTCCACAAAGCACATAGCATGCTGGCAATGTTTGTAGGCAATATAACTGGAAAATTCAGTGTTGTCATTCCCATCAGCAGCCACATTTCCTGATTCAATTTCCTTCAAATGCTGCCTGAGTATCACAGCCTTTAGACACGCTTCACATTATGGCAAGTAACAAAGAAAGTCCTCAAATCTAACCTGCGCAATAATTTATACCTGTAGGACTTGAAAACAATTCAACAGTGTAATATCCCTGTGTATATAAAGTGTATGTACATAGCTATACTTTTTTTTTTTTTTTTACATATGTTCAATTTCTTATTTCTGTATTTATTGTTGTAATACTTTGTAGGATAAATGCACATACGTTGATACAACTTATACACGATGTACTTTTTAAAATTTCCAAGGCACATATTCTTATATTTTGTATTTCTTTCTATTTTCTTATAATCTAACTCTTCTCTTGAGAATTGAGCAACTGCAGCTGACCCAGCTTCCCCTCAGGGATCAGTAAAGTATCTCTGATTCTGATTGTCTTGACTTTTCGGTGCAAGAGAGAGAATGATGGGGAGGGAGAGAGACCAATGCTTCCTCTCTATTTATTGAACAACAGTGCACCACCAGCAAGAAAATAACCACAAGAGAAAATGTGAAATTAACATATAACATTTTAATGTAGTCTTACTTAGTCTTTAAAAAACATTAGTCTTAGACTTTAATCTTATCTAAACCCAAATGTAGTTCAAATGTTTTAGAAGTAATTATTACATCATGATTAAGAAATATTTCAGAACCTCAACATGAAACATATTTTAGACCCAAACAGTGAAAGATAAACTAGAATTACCACCCACAGCAGCACAGCTGCAGAGAGAGAAGAGAGCAAGAACAAACAAAGAGACACAAACCTTCTTGATAAGTGTGTCATTGTTGACCTTGATGTCAATGTTGACAGGAGTGTTGGGGAAGGCCTCAAAGACGTCCCTGAGGAGAGGGATGCGTTTGTCCTCTCCTCCCTCACAGTAACACTCTGTATAAACAAGGACAAGACAAGGACACAGTCATGCATTTTGTCTTCACATAAACTCAGTGTAATGGTTGGTGTGTATTGGGTGAAATTCACTTTTTGGCTCAATGATGACACCAATAAAGTACCTCATTATTTATCTTGTGAATGAAAGCATTCAGTAGCATAAAATGCCACTCATCCCATCACTCCAGCTACACATCCAAAAGCATGGAAATATTGTAAGAATAAATTTCATATGGAAACATAATAAATATTGATACACTGTATTCATTAAGATAACATGGAAATATTATATTAATAATTATGAAGTACTACATAGATTAAAGTTAATGTCTGTGACTTGAGCCAATCATATGTTGCATTAAATCAAAGACTGTTCACTGTAATACAAATATGACCATTTTTCTAAATCAGAGTATGAAGAGAATCAAAATCTGGTATTATTTGACTAGAGTACTTCCAGTATGATACGCTATATATCACTAATATCAATCTTTGGACTGAACTCTGCTTCAGATCCACACACTCTTTAGTTTGGTGTGTGGGTCATGTTAGTTTTGTAGTGACTGCACAGGACATGGGTATGAGATGCTCACCCCTCTGGAAAGTTACACCCAGCTTGCAGAGGTATGGAGGGAGCTCCTGCAAAGAGCATACAACATTCAGTGGTAAACACAGGCAAAAAACACACCGGATGAGCTTGACATTGTGACATGATACTATCACAATATTTTACCTACGATAACTATGATATTACGATACAGGCAATTCTGCAGTACATTGCAAGATAATCAACTATGATACACTACAATATCTGTAACTGAAGAAAAAAATACCCTGGCAGGCAAAATAGTTTTTGAATAGGCAAGAATCAGTCATGTGTTTCAGTGTTTTAATATGCACACTGACTGCAACACGTACAGTACAGGCCAAAAGTTTGGACACACCTTCTCATTCAATGCGTTTTCTTTATTTTCATGACTATTTACATTGTAGCTCATCGAGAGAATGCCAAGAGTGACTATTTACATTGTAGCTCATCGAGAGAATGCCAAGAGTGTGCAAAGCAGTAATCAGAGCAAATGGTGGCTATTTTGAAGAAACTAGAATATAAAACATGTTTTCAGTTATTTCACCTTTTTTTGTTAAGTACATAACTCCACATGTGTTCATTCATAGTTTTAATGCCTTCAGTGAGAATCTACAATGTAAATACTCATGAAAATAAAGAAAACGCATTGAATGAGAAGGTGTGTCCAAACTTTTGGCCTGTACTGTATGTGCCAGAACAGTTAAAATACATGAAGGCAGGGAACACATACACCTCACAGCAACTAACAGTTTAGTAAAGAAACACAGTGAAAGGACAGATGAAAAAAAGACCCATAAACATTTTGCTAGTATCAATATAAATGGCAAATTAGTTAATGGCACTGCTCGGTATCATTTTCAGCTACATTAATTCTAAACTCTAGAAATGACCCTCAAAAAACACACAAAAAGTAATTGCTGTTTACCTTTGTTGAATGGTAAATTCCAACTAAAGTTATGGCATGCTTATTTTTAAACTGAAGGTAGGAAAAAAGGGAACATGCACTCTGAAAAACTGAACTAATTCATTTAAGTGATTTTGAAACTACTCTACATCAAAGCTCAGCAAAGATGGTTAAAAAGTTCCAAGTAAGCAACAAAAGTTTAATACATTTTCAGTCTGTCACGAGCAATTGGTGCAGGATCTGATTATTGTTTTTAATCACCCAAGGTCTCAGCATGTGACCTGATCAGATGACTTGCTCAGGCACTAACAGGCCTACTTCACCTGATCAAGCTGCATGATCGATCACCACTTGCAATCTCATTTATATACGTCTATACAAACATAACAGGATACTAATCTCTCCTGATTTGCTATCTCCCTAGTATAACTAATCTCACAAATATAAGTAGACAGTTTGTAAAGTTAGTTAAACCAAGATTCCTATGTTTTAAATAGTATTATCTGAAATGCACATTTTTCATTTCTACATAACCTACAATATAGACTTTTGGCTGGATCCCTTACCCAAAGTTTAAATAAAAACCATGTTATATGTTAAATCTGAAACATTTTTTTTCCATGTAGCCCATAACAAAGTGAAACTGAGCAGGAAATAATCAAGAGGAGAAACTCACGGCGTAGGTCACGTCGGAGATGTAGGCGTTCATGCCAGTGGACCTCCTCAGGTGGGCATCATGTGACACCACCACCTGCTCATCCTTTGTCAGGTGGCAGTCCAGCTCCAGCATGTCTGTGCCAAGATCCACAGCACTGCATGAACCAACACATACGTGTGTGTTACTACATCTGGCTTAAAGCTCGCTGCTGGATTGCCTAAATGAGGTCAAGCAAATGGTCTACAGGAGTAGATGCCAACAGAGGAAAACCATACATACCATACGTACACACCATTAAACTATGTAATAAAGACCAAACAACAGCATACAATCTCAGACTTTGATAATGAATGCCCAATGAGGTACTGCTATCTAAGGGTCAGTATGCTCTACATGTAGCAGATAATCACAAGCAAAACACTTCACAGCTCAACTTAACATAAACACATATACATCCTTCATGTAGGGGGGTTTATCGGGCAAAATAGGACAAACAGCTTTGCGATTATGGCACATGAAGCTGATAACTCACTGCTGAAAAGCTGCCATGGTGTTTTCCAGATTTTCGCCTGCCCCTGCAATAGAAAGATAAATATTTACTGTAGCAAGACATTGTTTTCTTTGCATTCGTATGGCTGTGGTGTCCTCACAGCTGTAATATTTCAGCATCAGGTAGAATCAGGTAAATACAACTGAAATTCTGAAAGAGCTGCCATTACTGCTCAGCCCATCCAAAAACAACCAATTATATTTGCATTTACAGTACAATTGACTGCATGTGCTGATGTAAATATTCAAATAGGAGCTGTACTCATCCTGATTTGGAGTGAACCTGAGCATCAGGATCAAAAAAAGATTCCCAACAAACATTCTATTTAAAATGAAAACCCTATGAACTGCGGTGCAGGGCTGAGAGGAAACATAAGCTCCTTGTTAACAAATCCTCTTTCTTATGTAGTACATTTGCGAGAAGGGAGTGCTTGAATGTTTGCTGGAATCAAAGTTAGCTGAAATGAGATGTGCACATGATGCACAAACTGCAGTAAAATCAAGCCAAGCGCCAGGGCCTCACCTCCGCGGTGGGAAATGTGCCTGCTGAAAAATGACTCTCGCTTCCTCCTGTGCAGAAGTGTGGGGCATTTCAGCAGCAGGGCAGAGGTGAGCACATACCCCGTCACCGTAGACAAGACATACACCGCAGCACACATCTCTGGTCAGGCTGCCGGGAGGAAAACACACAGAAATCACTCCAAATTCAAACCTCCTCGCTGATATCCACACACAGGGTTTCTGGACATTTACATGACGACAAGCCTGCTCCAGAAAGCTGCTCAGTGGGGAACCTCGACTCCACTGTTGCTCTATAAACAATACATACAAGACTGATCATACAGCTTTAAATTATTAGTGTTTTACGTTTTGCTCCACTGTGGTGCCAGAAACATCTGTCACTGACTTGAATGCACCTTACTGCCCAGCCTAAGTCTCCCATTCATTGTCAATTAAGCGGCACAACTGGATTTCGCACTTGCCTTGATGTCATTTTCAGCAGTTTTTTTTTTTTTTTTTTTTGCTGTCTCGTTTTAGCTCTGCGACTACACTTGTTCAAGGTAAGAGATGATAAGTTAGGGAAAATTTCCTCTCTAACTTGACACGAAACGATACAACAGTGACAGACAATAGCTAACGGTAGCCTGACTAATGTTAGCTATCTAAGCTAGCTCCGCGGCTCGAACGAGGTGTGATGTTGTTTATTTTTTTTTTTTTACCTTTGTCATCAAAATGTTTTGTTTTTCTTTAAGGTTTGAGCTGCCTAGACCCGATACAGTGCTAGTCCGGGGGATGGTACACGTTGTCACAGAGCTGAATTGAATAATCTTCACCACGAAAGGTTGACTACGCTACGCACGGCGGCGGCTGTCAGTGACAAAAACACAACTGACGGAGCGACGAGCTGCTGACCGGGCCGGCGGATATACACCTCGCGGCTTCAAAATAAAAGCCACGCTGCTCTGTGGCTGGGCCAGCTAAAATCAACCTCGCCGGCGGAAATGGATGTCGCTTATTCAAAACAAAAGCTCTGAGATGTGTTCCTAGAGGGGAGCACTGACATGAGCCTCATGCTGAGCAGGTAAAAAGTGAACTCTTCAATCAGTTAATGTAATTACAGGACGCTGATCAAAACCCACATTTTTAAAATAATGTATTATGCGAATTGTAATATATATATATATATATATATATATATATATATATATATATATATATATATATATATATATATATATATATATATAATAAAAACTTGAACCAGGAATTCAGAAATTGTAATTGTGTGATCATTAATTTTTAAAATGTCACTCTGTATCTGTAGTTTGAGATGCAATATTTGCATTTTTGTAGACGGTGGCCCAACTTGAATAGGAAAACTTCTTCCACCACAGCCCCTCTGTCAAGTCAAGTTAATCAAGTGAATCATACATAAAAATCCTTTTAAGTTGTGTACATTTTGCTATGTAACCAATGACCAATGTGACCAGCAGGGACCAAGTACCAGGCACTCGGTTGAGTTCTAGTTTTCCTCTGTATCTAAGGAAAGTGATCTGTTAGCTGATGGTAATCATGACTGTTCTGGTCCCTGTGATCCACCAGATGCTGCTAATGTGCATATTGTGAACATGTACAGAGGGGTAAAACAGGCACCGCGGCTGCATTTAATTCAGATGAATCATGATAGAGACACTGCATTTTAAACACAAGGCTGATTTTCTTGTAGCAATGGCAGTATAATGTGCAGGCCTAGCAGCAGCATAGGTAAGAATAGCCTGAACATTTACCTGTGTGAGAGACAGATGAATAATGTGACAACTGGAGTATTTCCGCAGAACAATGTCCAAGTCAAAATCATGCAAGTCAAAGTTCACTTTGCGCCATAAACTGTTCATGGAGATGTGATAACCAGCCTGAAAAGTAAAACTTCACCACAGCATATTGGTTATGTGTACTCATCTTGTCTTAGCGGGTAAACAGGAGGCTTGTTAGTTTTTTAACAAAGTAGGTCTGGCTGCCACTTTAATTTATTAGTGTGTAAATTTAAGTAAACAGTGAAAAGGAGACAATATGCCTCAGGGTTTAACAGGCATCTTGGAGGAGTGGAAATGTCTGGAAGAGGAGTATCAGCATGTTCAGGTAAGAAAAGCATCATATATCAGTGGACAGTCTATCTGTGCTGTGTTATTCAGTAACAAGTCATTCAGATAAGGGTTGGGCCATATGAAAAAAAAAAAATCAAATATAACAACATTTTTGACCGAATACCTTGATACCTATTGATATTGTGGTGATATTAAAGGGATGCCTACTGGTGCTTTTACAAAATATTTATACTATGATATTTTTATAAACAATAATTAGCTATGTGAATTTGATGACCAAGCAGGCAGAGGCAAATAATTGAACACCTAGAGCATTCTAGGTTCAGAAAACTGTAACCCTTTACTGTAATGCAGCCCTTAAAACCAGGATTAGACTACACTTATGTCAGATCACAATATTACAATATCCAAATTCTCAAAGGATATCTAGTTTAAATATCATGATATTGATATGATATCAATGTATTGCTCGGCCATACTTTAATGATTAACTGGTCACAGAATCCTACAGAATTAATGCAGGATAGGGATGAGTAGGTGGGATTTAGCACAGTTTAAGAAAATGCTACATACCACTACTGTTTATATTAAGATTAAATAGGACCCAAAAATAAGTTTTATACCTGTCACACTATTGAATAAGAGTAATTTATTTTTATGAGCCAAACTCCAGTATTTAGTAAAGTAAGACTGTCTTAAAAAAAAGAGTCAAAATGTGCTTTCTAATCTAACTTTTTCTTCTGCTGTTCTTCTTCTGGCATAATCCCTCATTCTTGCATCATCCAGGAGACGCACAAAAAGTACCTGCAGAAACTAGATGAGCTTTCCAAGCTCCAGAGCAGCTGTTCTTCCTCCATTTTCCGTCAACGCAAAAGATTGAAGGACATGTCTCACCTCGTGAAGAAGTATGAGTTTCAGTCCACACAGACTCAGATGTACATGGGCACAGATGTATATTCACACACACGCTCACAGACACTAAAATACACAGCCATACAGACAGGCAGACATAAAGAGAAATACCAACAAACTAGAGCCTTTCCAGTTCAAATGAACACTCACATAGCTTGACTCTAAGTGACACAAATTAGCAACGTTATATTATTGTGATATAGGCTGTATACTTATGCAATCAATCAGGTGCAGTAAAGGACTAACAGAAGAAGATGCCAAAACCATTGATGACATTAAGGAGAAAATCAAGACACGACCAGCTGCTTTCTTTGAAATGGAGGCTTTCCTCCCCAAGAAAAACGGGTGAGGATTTCTTTTTTTTCAAAATCCTAACAACGAGTTTGTACTGTTTAAAAAAAAAAAAAAAAAAAAAAAAAAAGATATATAAATTTGGCAAAAGTAACAACTTTTTTCTTATATTGCAGGTTGTATCTCAGTCTGGTCCTGGGAAATGTCAATGTAACTCTTCTCAGCAAGCAGTCAAAGTAAGTTTAATACATCACTAAGTCTAAATCTACTCACAGGCTTACATAACAACATCATGATAAAGGTTTTATCTCTTCCAGCCAACTCCCTTCAAAATTTACCAAGCAATTGCTTATCATTTTTCATTTCAGGAGTTGGCTTATAATTAAATCACACTCTTTCCAACAATCGTGTAGATTATCTCTTACTGGTGTTAAACTGAGTCGATCTGTGGCAGAGCATTTTGCTGCAAGAGATGTCACCATGCCAAAACACCTCAGCTGAAATTCTGTCTGTTTTATTGTTTTCATGGCATTTTCACTGCCGTGTTTGATTCCTATATTTTGTCCTTATCAGATTTGCCTACAAAGACGAATATGAGAAATTCAAGCTCTACCTCACCATAATCCTGCTGCTGTTCTCCTTCATATGCTATTTCTTTGTGGGCTACAGGTAAGCATAATATGAAGCAGATCTCGACACTAATTAACAATTTGGTCCTCGTTGAGTATTGAGTTTGCTCATATGAAAACTACATGCACTGTATGTCTAAGTCTGTCACTTGTTTGTCCCTGATTTCTAGATTTCTTGATGCAATCCTCAATTTCCTCCTGGTGTTTTACTACTCTACGTTAACTATCAGGGAAAGCATCCTGATCAACAACGGCTCCAGGTCAGTTTATCCACTCCTCATATTCTCCTGACAAAAGACAACAGTAGCTCTAAAGCACTTTTAAATGATGAGTAACATGACACAAAACATATTCATCGCCCTGTCTCAGACCAATAAAAACAACAGCTCTCTAGTTCTTAGCGTGTTATTTACACTGTTGAACCTTGTGCTCCTTTATTACCAGGCTACCTGTTGTTATGGCAATTCATATGTCTTTCCCACTTTTTCTTCTGTTTGCCTCTTGTGAATCTATATGCTTGTGAACATCACCTTAGTAAAATGTGAAATTATGTGTTAATCTCTAATAAAACTGATACTGTGTTGTAGAATCAAAGGCTGGTGGGTTTTCCATCACTACATCTCTGCGTTTCTGTCTGGAGTAATGCTAACATGGTGAGAAGATGGTGCCTTTGTCTTTCCCACAAGTGTTTTTTTACTCTACTAGAACAAAACATTACAGTGATAGTGCGTTTTCTCTTTTTTTCTCCTAAGGCCGGATGGCAACTTGTACCAGATTTTCAGAAACCAGTTCCTCGCCTATTCCTTGTATCAAAGTAAGGCCAACACTTGGAATATATACATGATTCAACGTAAGTGAAATCAAAGTGTGATCAGGATTGCCTTCAACTTCGTGTGAGTATATGTGTCTTTTATAACACACAGGTTTTGTTCAGTGCTTGCAGTGCTATTATCAGAGTGGCTGTCTGTATAGACTACGAGCCCTGGGAGAAAGACACAACATGGATCTGACTGTGGGTGAGATATGATGTCACACGAGTATTTTCAAGCCTTGATGACAAGGACCTCAAATAAACACACATCAAATTTGGAAATTGTGTACATACAAATAAAAAGTAAAAGTTAAAATAAGTTAAACTCTTATGTAATTGTCTCTGAGTCTCCTTCAAGCATCTCTGGGATTCTTCATTTTGTGAGCCAGAGCTGTGATAAACAAAAAAAAAAAAAAAAAAACTTTTTCTCAGTCTGTGTTGAGTGTGACTTGAATGTTTCAGTTTTTTGGAATTTCATTTGCTGACTTTTGACCTGTGTGATTGCTTTTAATATTTCTTCAGGTTATATTTTATTATGCTGTATGTCTCTTTTTAACCTGACTGTACAACAAATTTCCCAATCAGGACAATAAACTGATTGTATGGAATTGGAATCCTTGTATCTCCAAATTATCAGCTTTTCAGGAACTGAAAAACAGCCTGTGTTTGCTTTTGATGACAATGCATTTTTGGTTGATCCAGTGGGGTTTTGAAAGACTTTCTGCAGCCCAAGAGATCAAGAACATTAAGCTTTCATTTGACGTAAAAACATGAGAACCACTGAAACTAGGTCACATGAGATTTTTTTTTACACATTGACAGCTAAATTCAGAGGAAGAATGCATGCTTTAAAAGTCTGTCTAAACTCTGTTTTTAGAGGGATTTCAGTCCTGGATGTGGCGAGGGCTGACTTTTCTTTTGCCCTTCCTGTTTTTCGGTCATGTGAGTATACGATATTCCACCGTGGTAATTCTCAGAGGTGTTTGAGCAGTTTCCTTTCTTTGAGTAACACAATGTGCATGGTCATTTTTTGCAAAATTGCTTAGTCAACACTGAGAGATCATGCATTGTCATGGTTTACACAGGATGAGTTAGTAAAAAGAAAACCTGATGGCATGTAGTCTTTATTTTTGCCATTTACATTGCCACTGTTCATTCATGTCTTTAGGTTTTTGGTGATCTGGATAACAGCTTAGTCCTTTCATGTATCTATGTTTGGCGGGTTGATATCTTTTCACTTTGCAGCAACAGAAACCCTTAAGAGCCAATGTTTTGTCTCATAGTTTTGGCAGCTCTTCAATGGGCTCTCTCTCTTCAGAATGGCTCAGCTCCCAGACTGTAAAGAATGGCAGGTCAGTGTGTCCTTGTCTGGCTCAGTGATCACAATGCAATGTCCAAATAAGCCGTGAGCTGTATTTTTCTTGTGTCAGTTATAGCATTAACACATTCACAAAGTTTTAACCACAGCTTTTCTTTTATAAAGGCCTGTAAGGTGAATTGTTTGTACCTGACAAGTTTCGGCTACATACGCTTACATATTTTTTCAGCTATGTTACTTAAGATAAATACACATATGCCTCTCAGTTCCTTCTCACATAGTACCGCACATCCAAATGTGTTCATATTTACTAAGAGGGGGAGTGACAGTGACGAGGTGGAGGATATTGCCTAACTTTGTACTTTTACAAATATCAGTCATTTTGTGGCAACAGAGGAGACGCCTTTTGCGCTCGATCCCATTGCAAATATCAAGACAATGAAAATTTATTAAACTTCCTCATTTATTGTCCTCTGTACCCTTTGTGATTCCAGGTCTCGACATGTGGTCTCTGCTTCCTGATCCTCTTCTTGGGGAACTTCTTCACCACTGTCGCTGTTGTTCGGCAGAAGCTCAAGAGCAAGAGCCAGAGACCAAAGAGTCAGTGACATCCACAAAAAAGTGTCTGACATGGATCTCTTCCCTCTACAAAGCCCAAATCATCATCATTTGCTGGTTAATCTGAGCATCTATTATTACACTATCATCTTGTTATAATTGGCCGTATAGTTCAATGTTTCTTGCATTATCCAATGTATTACATAGTTCAGGGCAGCTTGGCTGCTAAGCAGAGGATAGACACAGCAGGAGCCAGATGTACTTTCTCTATCTTGTTATTTAGGTCTGTTGCATTAGATACACGCCCAGTCAACATGCATACACATAGCATAGCACCTTCCAGAAACAAGGCATGGACAGTGGTTTGCCTGTCCATGTCCGGGTAACTGGCCAATTATTCTCAGTTGCGTTTAAGTCCAACCTATGTACAGGGCAGGCCCAAGCCCAAGAACATAAATGTGTATCATTTCCTGATATCGGGGCTCATTCTGACTGAGATCCTGCGGGAGCTCTGTCACACTGAGACCAGCGCTGCCTTGCTTTATATGTGACCATAATAAATATTGCATCAGAAAATTGAAGACTGACTCCGGTCTGTTCTTGGGCTTTCAACAAAAGAATCGGGAGCTAACAATCTTATTTTTTGCATTAAGGTGTCAGTGTTTTGACTTCTTGGTGATATCTGAAATAACTGAGTGTGCTATCAATCATATTGTCTATTATTACAAACAGCAATAAAGACATTGTTAATGCAAACGTGAAAGAAAATGAATTGCTTATTTTAGTAATTACCTGTTGTATATGTTGACCTTAATCCCTATGACTGCAGACTCCACACTAATGTGTTTGGATACACCCCTGCGTTCTTTTTGTTAACTTAATTAGGTGTCTGAGCACTTGTGTGTAATTATGTTAAGTGTGTGCTTCTGTGACATCTTTGATGTGAATCTCCTGAGATTCCCTCTGGATTTAACAAGTGCAAATTCGCATTATCGGCGGCCACATATGTACATGCATCCATGTCTGCATGCATTCACGCACACGCGCACACACACACACATACACACACAACCTCCCAAACACTTGAGCTCCATGGCAAATATCACAACTCCCACAAAAGTCTACAACAAATGGTTATGAAAGTTTTGTTATGAAAGGGGGCGTGGCTAAAGAAAGGGGGTGTGTGGCTACATGTTATCCTACCTGTCTCTGATTGGCTGGTAATTGTTGCCTTTGTTGGTTAGGCTGGTTAAGATCAGGGTGATGTGTAGGTTAGGGTTAGCCAATCAGAGGCAGGTCTTCCCAGCCAGCATGCTGGGTTTGCACATCCAGTATGTCAATTTAGCCTCTCCTCTGTGTGCATATGCATGTCTGTCTATCTCTCTGTGTGTGTGTGCGTGTCTTTATGCAAAGTTTGACCATGTTATGTGAATCCTTATGGAGGTTATGTATCGTTTTGTCATAGGCCACTCCCACTGCCACGCCCACTTTTAGCCAAATGGCATGGCAACGCAAACACAAGTTCACACTTTTGACCTACTTGCCAAATGTTAGCCTCCTAGAGCATTTTTGTGGACCAGCAGTCGGACAGATTGAGAAAAAAAAATGCAGCTCATCTCCTTATGTGGTGTGGCTCTCTTCCCTCTCTCTCTCCCTCTCTGTTGAGTTTGCTGATCAAACACACACACACACACACACAGGTTACGTCTATCTAGCACGTGTCCTTGCCACAATGAACATAAACAGCCTTTTCAGACTGTGATACCTTGTTTGAGTGAAGGTACAGTAAACCTGTCTGTTCTGCTGGCAGCATTACATAACCTTGACCGCTGTCCTGCTGCACCTCAGTAGCTATTTATTATTACACTTACATGTGCACTGTCACGTTAGGTAATGCCTTTATGGACTGATCCATGTCCAAAAACGTGTCCACAAAATCCAACACAAGCATAGTTTGTTTTGAACAGTCAATTAAAACATCACCGTGTCGAGAAGTGTATGATTATAAAACTCCTCTAAAGACGAATCATATCTTGTTTGAATTTATTTGGCCTTGAAAATGAAGCCACCCCCCATGCTGGGCGCAGATGGTTTGCTCCTGCATGGCGTAAAGTTTCCTTCCGCCTTGTGCACAGTGTGCCTGACAGAGGAGCAGCGAAGGTAAGCACTAGCTAAAGCTCACATCTTTTTGGGGGGGGTTACATCGAGCTGTGGTTTGTGGCAGGCCGCAGGATTGGCATGGGAGTGATTACTGCCTCACACGACAAACTCAAACTCTGATAATAGCGCCAGGAAATTCAGCTTTTCATTAGCCGCCTCTAACATTAGCTAGAAATAAAGTGCTAAAGCTGGTGTTACGCAAACTGTAGCTCTCCTATCTTGGAGGATGTGTTACAGGTCGTAAACATTTTTAAACGTTAATACCTGTACTTTTTAAAAAAGCAAACTACATCCACAGTCATTTTTAGACGGTCTTACTGTGGTCTTTAAGTGTTTTATTGTTATCTATGCAGCTAGTGTGGCTACGGTCAGAGGAATAGTCAGGGCCTTACTTATTAATACATTCCCATTTACCTTTTGTCACTTTCCTCATCTCCTTCGTCTTTTCTTTATCTAGACAACTCCATGGTTAGACGCATTTTAAGTAAATAAATTGGATTAAACATCATGGCGAAGACTGAACTTAACATGCTTGAAGTCATTCATTAACTTTTTCGTTACGTCTCACCTTAGGACCCGATAGTAAAACAAGCAGGGGCTTACAATCTGGGGATCAGTGTGTCTGGGTATTGACCTCACACTGTTGTAAACCACAGGTCACGTTGGTTTAAGGCTGAACAGTGACACTGCCAAATCAAACGGCATATGTTCTGTTTCGTGACTCAGCTATAGCTCAAACCATGACTAGCCATAACTTAGCTGTTGCACACCGGCAGCTGACTTGAGCCACACGAAGTCATATGACTGTGCTAGTGTCGGTGGCGTGAATCTGTGTGGCTCTGCCTTTGGTGTCAGAGGAAGTCTACTTGATTGTGCAATCATTTCTGGTTTGAGGTCTGGAGTGTCTCTTCCCCCTCATTTCAAAAGGATTTGTAATCTCAGCAGAGAAACAGCTTGTGCTTCATAGGCCTGACTAGAGTGAACAAAAGGGTATTGCTGAAATTTTGACTATTGGAGATGACCTTGATTTATAAGACGGTGTCAAAGGTGGTCCCTTCTTGAAGAGATACTTTCTCTAATTTTAGTCATAAGTCAGTCTATTTATATAGCACATTTAAATTCAACAAAACCCACAGTGCTGCACAATGACAGACAAAACATAAGTAAAAAATAAAACAAGTTAAAAACATATTAGGGCATTAATATTAAGAGAAGTTGCACAATATCAAGTAAGAATGAAGACACTGGAACAAAATAGAACAAGTTAAAAACAAATTCAGCCATAAAACTAAGGTTAAATACCAGATCAGTGATAAAATCACATGCAGATAGGGTCACTGGAGCAGATTAATGAAAGTCACTAATACTCATCATTAATATAGTCATTCCCCTAAGCTGTCAAATGATACACAACTATTATATCAGCAGTTTAAGTTTTGTTGTCTAGCCTGTTTTGGAGGTTCTTATCTAGTCCTGGCTGTTCAGACTGGCAACCTGAGAGAGAAATTTGTTTTTTAAGCTCGGCCTGTTAATTTATCCCACTGGGAGATCACTGAGCACCGTCGTTGACATGGACACCTTGTTGCATGAAAGGCAAGACACTGATAATCAGCAAGTGATGCAGTTTGCTGCCTATTACGTGTATTCTACGGGTGATAAGAATACTGTGGGTGCTGCTTCAATTGACCACAGGAATGTGACATTACTACAGGAGAAGCCTGCAGTAATCACTCACGTAGACACCATTGTGCGATTTCTCAAAAAGAAAATATTTTTTCCACAAAATACTGAAATAGTATTTTTCAAGATAGTAGTTTTCATCTGGCAGAAGCGGGGCTTCAGTCAGGGATGCAACTACCTGGCCACTGGTCATACTTGTACCAGCTGAAGTTGGCACATACAGAAACAACAAAGTTGTTTGCTTAATACACGTGTCAGTTGCTAATGTAGTAGTGAGCAGCCGGGGGTAATGGTGATGCCCCAGTGTAGTTGCATGTTTGTGTGTATAGCTGTAGTTCACAAAACTACACTTGGAGACTTAGATAACATGTCGATCTTTCTCAAAATGTGGACTTGTGAGTACACTGGATCAGAGAATGGGTTTCCAAACCAAACTGTAACGTGAGAGCTCAGAACATGAAGTTCTCTCGAGCATTGTGTGAAAAGAGCTGCTGCAGCATACTTGCTTGAAAAGAGCTTTGTGCTCTGTGTGTGTGTGTGTGCGTGCGCACGCGCGTGCGTGCGTGCGTGTGTGTGTCTGTGTGCATGTGGTGAAGGCCCTCTTGGTTTGAAGGAGATGTCATGGCAACCTTGGAGATTGTATGAATGCTTTACAAGACACTCCTCGTGTATTGAAAGTCCTTGGTTAAATCGTTACAGTCGGTTGAGCCAAGTGTCTGATCATGCTTGGACAAAGGCCCATTATTATTGTGTGGCAGAACAAGTACAAGACTTGTCACATCTGTTTGTGATAATTCCACTCTGTGTAGCGGCTTAACCAGTTATATGCCCCAGTCCCTGTTCTGTTACGGATGTAGACTAGCCTGGGGCTGTTTAAACTTAGAGTATTTCACCTTTATCATTTTAATTGCCAAACCATATGATGTCTCTTGGGACTGACCCTGGTCATGTGAAAACAGTATAATTTGAAGAACAGAAATTATTACAAGCCTCTCTCCTTACAACTTACAATACAGTAAACACTTTTTATTACACGCCTGCAAGCTGGGATGCCATGGTTTCACTCAGATCAGTTCACAACACCTTGAGCCAGGTCAGAAATCGTTAATGCTACTCTGTGGTTTGACCAATGTAGACAGAGCATGATACTTTTGCTACCTGGCTAGAGGATAAACAGCCCCTGGTCTTAAAAAGAAGAGAGAAAACACAATGTTGCCGGGACATTTTGTTTGCAACACTTCGGTATACAAAAGTCGGTATACAAAAAGCCTCCTAAGGGGTTTGCTTTATCGGTGGGTCAACTGCTTTCCTAACTGTTTATTCCTTCTGTTTAGGAGTGTGTAAACATGGCGGACATGGAAGCTGAGACCACCACCCAGCCAGAGCCAATGGTGGATAAAGAGGAACCTCTTTTCAGCAGCCTCGACATCTTCCTCTTTACCCTCATCATCGGACTTGTCATCTATTGGTTTATGAACCGCAAGAAGCCAGAGCCCATTCCCGAATTCAAGAAGCTTGACACACCGTGAGTATCTGTTACTTTTTACTCGGCTGTCCAAAAGAAGACTCAACTCAAAAATGCCTTATGCAAGAAAAAGATAAAAAAGATTTTGCATTTTTAAAGGTCCATATTTTACATTTGCTTGATTATTTAAAAAAAAAAAAAAAAACATCTCTGAGTGTAATAGGCAGAAGTAGCCATGATCAAAGTTTCCTCTTTTGCCTCAGTGCTTTGTCACTAACATGTCACATTTATTCAGTAACACCAGCAGCTTTTGTTAGACATATTTCTTGAGGCGCTGCTGTATTGACTTTCATATACTGCTGGTAGGACCCTGAATTGGTTAAATTATGACCATTGACAAACCCTCTGTTCCCACAGTGGACCTGTGACACTGTCTGGACAGCTGTATTCACATTGGCTGTTTTGGTCTCACTCACTCTCTCTCCTTATTAGCTACACTTGGCAACAACTACATGAATGCTCAAGTATCTTCCCTCCCTCACTTGAAGCTTTTAGCAAACTGAATCCTTTCATGCACATGGGAGAGAGGGATTGGTTTCAGGCTGTGCAAGGTTAGGAAATTAAGGATGTACTGGTTGAGCCAAATAGTATGCTAAATTGTGTATCTGTTGTGGATAATGCACCTCTTTTGAGCACGAGTATCATCAGGGTAAAATATGTCAGTATCAGTACTCTTGATGAAGGAAAATCCTCATTGGGTAGCTGAGTCCATATTGTCCCGTGATCGGCCAGCCACACACACAGCTCCTCACCTACGCAGAGCCTTTAGTTCACTGCTGCCATGCCACACAGTCATAACAACAATCAGCCACTCTGTCAACAGGGACTAACAGCTCGCATATCTCACTGCCTCTACACCAGTCAGGTTTTCTTCCATCGCCTCGCTCCCACCTCAGTTGGTAAAATATCTAATGTCAGCTGAGTTACTTGTAGAACATAGGTGATACTTGATGCGGTGCTTTGGACAAGAATACTGTCACAAAGTTTAATGTATACTTCCATGTTGGATTGCCAAAAAACAGCATAAATCACCCAGGTTCACACTGTCAGTTCATTAATTTGTCACTAGATAGAAAGATAGATAGATAGATAAATAGATAGATAGATAGATAGATAAAACTTTATTCATCTCCGAAGGGAATTTCAAATGTCCAGTCGCTCATCAAAACATAAAAACAACAACCACACTTCCACTCAGACAGCAATGCACATTGGTATTGAAATAGACACGGGATAAAATAAGTTAAAGTAAGTGCAAAATAGAGGATGAAAATCTTCAAATAGTGGATGAAAAGTTTATGTCAGCTCTGCATGTTTTTCTCTGGCCCAGAGGTTTAAGACTAGATGCAGAGAAGGCAGGCAAAAAATGGTGGCAAAGTAGCCTCAGAAGAAGATGACCAAAGACAGTGTGAGTGTGTTTGTTAGATACAGAGAGTGATGGATGGGGGGGGGGGGGGGGGGGGGGGGGGGGGGGGGGGGGGCAGCAATAAGGAGGTAATGACAAGAGTGATGTACTCAAAACAAATTGAACTGAATGTTAGACCATGAAGCTGTAATTGCGTTTAAAGTAAAATGAAGTATCTAGTTTGATGTATGTCCAAAGAAAAAACTTAATTTCGAGCCCTGCTTACAATGCATATTGTAATGTGAGTAACAGCTGTAGGATATGCCATTTTGAGTTACACAAGCAATGTTATTATGCGGCTGGAGGGGGCATTTCCATTCATCACTGTGAAGGAATAATAAAGTGTAGTTTCACGCCTCTTTCTTTTTAATGGTTACGTTTTTGGACATTTCTGCTTTATTGGGCAGAACAGAAAAAAATGGACTTGAGTAGGTTTGTCTTAAGGCTGATTTATGGTTCAGAAACATGGGAGGAAGAACGAACCACAGTTCTTGCTGTCTTGCATTGCCATGTAAGTAATTACATTTTCAGATAGGGTTATGTAAGATCCAGTGTCAACTTATACAGTGTAAACTGTAGTAGCACACAAAATTTTCCTCAACCCTCCTATTATGTTTGGGGTCAGGTTGACCAGAGCCAATGTTTAACGTCTCTAAATAAATGATTAACATCACTTTTTTTTGCTTCATATTTAATGAGTGTTCCTAATGTAATGGGCACTACTGGGTAAACATGATATGTTTTCAGTGTCCTGTACACAGTTTGTAACACATAAGTTATGAATAACAAAAATCTGTACTTAGAAATAATGTAAAGCCATTAAAACACCAAACATTAATATTTCTTTCCAATTTTAGGTCAGTCAGTGAGATTTTATGGTGATTTGCATATTTTTCCACAGTCGCATAATAGGAATACTGGATGTATAAGTGGGGGTGGGGGTGGGGGAGTTATGTTTTATTTAAAGGGCTATTTAGGTAATCAAAAAAGAAACATAAAGTACCTGACACATAAACTTTGGTAACAATTTTAGTTATAATAATTTTGTGGAGGTTTAAACAGCAGGGGTCAAATTGACCCCAAACATAAACGATGTACAAAAATGTGAACTTAACAGGAGGGTTAATGTTTTTATTTCTCCCGCCATAAAGATTCAAGATCTATCACTTCAAGTATCTCAGCTTTGGAGATGCTGCTGCCGTTCATTGTGCAGATTTATCTACTTATTTAACCTTTTTAGTATGTATCCTATTGCTTTTTTTATATTAGACCCACAGGTGTGAAATCGATATTTTCCCTCATCTGAGTAAAAGCAAATTTTCCTAGAAGTTAGTGTGTTCCTTGAAACTGCAACACTGAGTAAAATAAACAAATCCTTGAGGCGAGTGTGTCAGAGTACATGGCTTGAGGGTTTTGTAAATGTTCCACCAGGATTGACCTTTGTTTTCTCTCTCCCTCCCTTTTTCTGCTCTTTTGCACGGTCTCTGTCAAATACTTATCTGATGTCTGCCTCTCTGTCTCTCGTGTCGTGTCACGCCTGCAAACCCTCCTGCTGCTCCCTCCCTTCCTCCCTCCGTCCCTCCCTCCCTCCCTTCATCATCGTCACTTATCTTATCAGCAAGGCGATGGAGGCTTGGCTCGTGTTCAGTGGACTCTACAACCACTGCCTACATTTCAGTCCCACCCCGGCCACAACAGACGGGTTCTGATTTGTTTTGTGCGGCAGAGTAAAGCCACAGGCCAGGAACAGTCATGTCCGCTGAATGGCTGGTGGCTTGCGTGTCTGTGTGAATGGAGACAGTGTTGGGAGGGCTGGGGACTGAACTCAGTCTGTGCACTGGAGATCCTGACCATGTGTGTGAAAACAAGAGATCAGCTGGGACGGAGGAGGGGGGTGGGGGGACTCTGGAAAACATGTTCAGCTCTGGGAAGAGTGTTTGTCTGTGGAGGGCGGGAATACAGGAAGGGAATGTATAACGACACAAGCGCAGAGCTGGACTCCCCTCCCCTTAATAGAAGCATTGGTTACCTAACTGTTATGAAGGGGGCGTAGTCTTCCGTGTCTTTCCTGTGCTTTTGTTTTTGGCCCTGAACCCATTTTGAAAGTTCCCTGGAGAGCAAGGAAGGAGGGCTAGCCAAGCTTCTTTTGTGAGTCCTCTCCAAAGGTGGAAAGTTGTGGCAAAAGACAAGCAGCCCTTTCTTTGCCCCGAGTTACTTTTTTTCTCGTTCTTCTTTCCCCCACTCCCCATTTTTTCTTCTTTTTTTTCTGCATGCAAGCTAAGCTGCTCTGCCATTGGAGTAGGACCATGTCACAAATGGAATCCTTTTATGATAAATGAGGTTGCCATAGTAATGACATTCCCCTCTCTCCTCCAGTGGGATGGGGGTGGGGGACACTTCAGAAAAACTACCATTCACAGCTCTTCCCCCTTCAATGGTTCACGGAGGAGTTGCTCTGATAACTTGCCAAATTCTCAGAATGGATCGTGTAGACTTCTTCGTGTTCCTAACACCTTTCAGATTGGAAAGGGAAAGGGGCGGGGATGAAGAGGAATGCATTTTCAGCCCTTGAGTATTTCAGTGTGTGTTTGTGTGAGTCAAAAGTGTGGGTCTGCAGCTCGGCTACATTTTATGGGAAAGTCAGTTTCCCACCATTGTGTCCTTAGCGGTTGCCAAACATTGACAGGGCTTGTAGACTGCTGTGTGTGTGGTGGAGTTCTCTCTGTGTGAGGAACAGACGCTGCTGCCTTCAGAGAGGGGCACAGGAAAAGGCAGAGCTGGGATCGTGCTGGAGGCTCTCAGGTGACGGCGGGCAGTAGTTTAAAAACCCCGGAGTGTTGCCGTGCCTCTCTGGACTGACTCATTTTTGATCCTCTGGTTGTGGAGTATTGTCTTCCTGCTCTTGATTTTGAGCGTGGCGGCCCCCGGTGTGGCCTAGCCATTGGTGCTAGTGGCTGTGTTGAGCTACAGGGCTGCATGCCATGGGCTGTGTCTTCTCCCTGCCAGAGGACAGGAGAGATGCTGCTGAAAGGTCAGTAGAAAACCATAATATTGATTTTGCTATGTCTTAAAAATTCCATAGTTTTTTTTGTTTGTTTGTTTTTGTTTTTTTTTTGTTTTGTTTTGTTTTTCCAGCACTGTACCTAACAACCAGGTATTCAAAGGAGTTGATACAAGCTAAAGGAATTCACAACAATAATACTTGCTAGAAATTTTCATTGGAAAAGGCATCAAAACATTTCTCAACCTGCTATGAACTTTGGCCAAGTTGCTCTTGCACTTTGGAGTATAACTTTTTGACCGACATCAAGTTCCGAGTGCTGTGGATGGACAGTGCTGTGGATGGACATAGTGTGATATTTGCTTGTTTTTAATGACAGAATAGAAGGATAATGCTTGTTAAAAGCACATAATGTTCCCAAGAGGTTGTGTAACGTACATTGATAAGATTTGTTTGAATGTAATAATAATTCTCTTGGTGATTCTTTGTTTTTTACTGCCAGTCCTTCAGACACAGTTCCCATTGTTGGTCATTACTATCGTGCATCCATATTTCCTTTTAAGCAAATGATCATGGCATGAGCTTTCATTTCCATATCACTGGGGTTTTTAAACATTGGGGATATAGTGTGGCATGAAATCAGCAGCTGAATGTTTGAATGAGCCTGGCTATGAGGGCAAAAAAAGAATTACTCAGTGCACTTGATTGAAATGGCTAGCTCTTGGATGCACTGATGGATTAGTTTGAAATACTTTCATTGGCAGTCAAAACAACTCATACAGAAGTGATCTTCCAGTTGTGGAAAAATCTGATGCATGCAATTAATCAAACTAATGTGACTGTGGGTTTTTATTTATTTGATTTCATTATTACTTTTTGGGATGGAGGGGGTAAACTCTGGCAGCTTGTCTGTTCTTCATGATGCATAGAAGATCCTGCCTGTTGAGTGATGGGACAGACCGGCTGCGCTGATAACAATTCAAACCGAGCCTGTTAAGTCTTAATGGAATGCTGAGGCTCAGGCAAACGCTTGTTTCAAATTTCTATCAGGAATTTACGCTGCTCTTGTGAGCACAATCCATATTAACCACGGGGGCTGCTTTTTATAGTGTGTTCAGCACACCATGTCTGCACTCTGTGCACACCGCTGCTCTCTGGAAGTACTCTTTACGTTGTAAATTGTTGAGCCAAATAAACATGAGACCAAAGAAAAGGATGCTTTCAAATGTACTTCATACTTAACAGAGGCAAATGGTGTGGTGGTAAAGTCTGGAAAAAATGAAGCCACTCAGTTCAGAAAGACTCAGATCAGTCTCTTACAGTATAGGTCATAGTGGATTAACTACTTTAGCACAGAGAGAACAAGGGGAGTGGGTATTAATGTACTTCCTTTACATTTCCTTCAACATGGATGATTAATCTGCAGCCACTCTTTGGCTGATAATCTAAAAACAGATTTTTCTCTGATGTATATGCAGGGTCTTGGCTATTTTTTTATTTTTTTTTTACCTATTTGTTCCCTTTCCTGTGACAGATTTGCAGCTGTCCACTCAGACCTTTTGATGCTGAAAGCAGCGGCGTTGCCTTTTATTTGGTGTGATAATAGACGTTGTGTCCTGCTTTCCCTTTTCCTAACAATGTGTTTGAATTTGTTATTTTGATCTGTCCCCATCCATTAATTACTCCCTGGATAAGACATGAGGTGTACGCCACAAGTACCTCACCATAATCAATCGCCTCATTTTCTGTAGTGATTGGAGACTTTTTGTGTACTGTTCACATAGTCTTCTTATGATTTAAGTTTGTGTAGGCAGAAATTTATCAAAAATGTTAACTTGAACAGCTTTCCTGCCCCTCCCACCTGAGAATCAGTACTTCCTCTAAATCCAAAGTCGATGCAGCGGTGGAATATGATGTACACAAGACATGATTGGCACTGAGATAGTGACGCCTTCTTCAAGTGATTGTTTGTTTGAGTCACACTGAATAGATTTAACAAGCCACACACATTGCTGAAGAGTTTATGTAGATGTTTATTTTCTAAAACCTGTCCACAATGTACCTTTGTCTTGTGATGTGAACCTCATACCTATAGAGTGGCAGTTGAATATCTAGATACTGTAGTACTTCTGCCTCTTCTCTCATTGCTGCAGCCCCTTGACTCTGTGAATGATTCCACTGTAAAGTCGCACAAATGCTAAAAACCTCCTATGGTGTTTATGCAGGATGCAGTTTGCTCCACACTTGCTGCTCGGCACAGCATTTACCGTTATTAGTCAAAATACCGTGAACAAAATACGCAGATTTTTTTAAGATGTGGAGAAAAGAGTCATTCCTTACTCTTGTCAGTGCTGTGATTTTTGCAATTGCTTGCAGTACACTTGTCCCAAGTCCAAAAGAAATCCCTGCCAGTGGCTGTGGTTGTCAGGAGAAGTAAAGTAGGAGAGGGTGTGGGTCCATGAGATGCTCAGGTCTAGACAGTGTTGTTTCTACTGGACGTGCAAGGATTTCATCACAACATGTGGCACAAAACTTCAGCTGAGTTGAACTTTGAGTGTGAGGGTGCTGAGCTGGATGCTGCGCCACACCCGCACGTAGCACAGTCCAGCAGAAATTTGTTCATGTGAGGAGAAAGTCTTTGGAAATAACTGATTTCAAAGCACAGGGGTGGAGTCACTGCATCCTATATCAAAGACCTATTACAATTCCGATGAGATGAATCTTTCTGGAAAGGGAATAACATGGTTTACCTTCTGATTTACACATAGGATATTACCCATATGTGAAGCTTGGAGAATACAGTCATCACTAAAAAGCCCCTTGGGAAAATAACCCCCTTGATAAAAAACAAAATATGCCTGGGTTATTTAGGCTGATGCTGACATTGTTACACTTTGTTAATCAAATATTTTTCTTGTCCCAGGGCACCCACTACAAGAGAGACCAGTTTCATTGAGAAAATGAAGAAAATGGTAAGTGTCACTCTCTGGCTCTCAAGGCTATGGACTAATTTTCAAATGATGGATAAGAGGCACTTTGACTTGACTTGAAGATCAAACAAACCTGAGCACTATGCAGGCTTTCATCCAACAGTCATCCTTACAATGTTTGCCCAGTAAATGCCTTTTTTATGTGCACTGCAACTCGAAGTGCCTTGGTATCCTTTTAAGAAAGCCTTTTTGTAGTCATTTTCTCATTGACTCGTATGATCACCGCCAACATAAAATATTCTTTTGACAGTGCTCACTGCCCAAAATTCACAGTATAAAAATGCTCAAGTTCATTTGCCTTCTTGCTTTTCTCTGTGGCTAAAGAACGTGACAACTACAAAATGGTTTTCCTTCTGATGTAATGACATACGGGTCTTGATTTGGAAAGACTGTTTCAACTTTGATGAACCTCGGTTTCAAGCGAGCCATGAGAAATTACTTTGGTTTTGAAAGAGCTCTGGTGGTTTTGCAACAAATAGCTCAGATATCATGAGAGTGGCAAAAAAAGAAGTCTGGCCCCCTCTGTTATTTAATTTTGTCTCAATTTTTGCCTGTGAATCATCATGTGACCACAGTAGGCAAGGATAAATCACTGCAAGACTGGCACAAATTAATGTGCAGATGTATGTAGCTGTTAACTGATGTAAAGACAACAATAAACACTGGATTAAGCTATGAGATTTTTTTGCCAGTATCTTTCCAATGAAGGAAAGCGGGATTATCTTGTGCTCAAGCGATATTTTTAACCCATTTCTTGTGACAGCCTGGTAATATTATCTGTCAGTGCCATGCAGAACCATTGTATTGTGTATAATGGTTCTGCAGAACTAATTGTTTGATGCTGTTGACAGCTGGAACACGGCTGGAACACCAGCCAGTCATGCGAGTAACCTGCCTTAAAAAAAAAAAAAGTTATTTTACTCACGGCTCTTCCCAAAGTTAGTGTTCTTAGGCACACTGGTTTTCACAAGTCAAACGTTTCTCCTCTGTAACTAGTTATTTTATCACTCACGCTATGTAACTTTGCATGCCTGCCATGTTTCAGTCTTGACACTAGGACAATATTTGGTAATATTATCTGTCAGTGCCATGCAGAACCATTGTATCTCCAAATGTAAAAGCTTAGAAAATGAAAGCAAAAATATTCCAGTGACATTTATAAATTAACTTTATTACTTTACCCTAATCTCTAGACATGGGAGACGTGTTGGCTGTAAATTAAAGTAACAAAATGCTGATACAGAGCTTTGCAACAGAAACAGAAAGCTATGTAAGAGCTACTGTTAGGTTACAGATTTTCAGGACGATGTGCCATGTAAATGTTTATGTTTCAAACTTTTCCAGGGCAAGAACATCATTGTGTTCTATGGCTCCCAGACGGGTACAGCGGAAGAATTTGCCAATAGACTGTCCAAAGACGCTCAGCGCTACGGCATGAAAGGAATGGCTGCTGACCCAGAGGAATATGACATGGTAATTTACATTGATGGAACGACATATAAACCGCAGAATTGAATTGGACAGAGGGCCTTCCTATTCAAATAAACATTTCTGCATGGTCATTTGGATGGTACTCTTGACAGAGCTGCCAGAGAGTGTTTTGTGATGTTGTCATGGAAAAGAGTATCGCTGCAGTGCTCGAGAGTGAACAAGTCGATGTGTTACCATGGCAAAGGCATCCTTCACCAAACAGTTCAGTGGCAGTTGTGATGAATATTCTAATAATCTCATTCTCATGCACTGTCCAGACACGCGACAACACTCATTTCCATGATAACGATCAAAACTGTATGGTGAGCATTTTAACGAGCCAAATAGCTGTTCATGCTCGTGAGGCACTGCTATCTTTGAAACTCTTAAATTCATTGTCCTAAAATCCTAACACCGGTAAATCCTTAAATTCCTAAGGAAAGTTCATGTTGTGGGAACAAGTTTTCATTTTCTTTTTCAATAGAGGCAGCACATAATACCCAATATTGTGACCTTTTGTGGCTTTTCTGACAGTGTGCTACACAAATACTGCAGAGACGACTATAGACACTGAACTGACTCCATCTGTACATAACCTTCATCTATCATTTGCAGTAACTTGCAACTTTGTTTCCATAGTGACCACAGTGCTATTTGAAAAGTGAACCAGTCAGCCAGATATGGATAGCTAATTTCCATACTATTTCCATATTATGTAATAACAAACTTTGTTTATGTAACCCCCATAAATGTCACAAAGTTATTTACATAGAACAAATAAAGGAAGTAAAAGGCAACTGTAAGACATGACTGACGCAGGTGCAGTAATGAAAATTAGTTGTGATTGTTTTAAGAGTGTGTACATATGGAGATTGCTCTGCATTGACTGAGAGGTTGTTCCATAGTGTTGGGCACTATCACCTCCTGTGCAAGTATACATAACGTATGTTGAGTCCATCCATCTCTCATTGTCCTTCTCTCAACCTTTGACCGCCCACCCAGAGCTGGGTACTGCTCAAGGTTTTTGGGCCTTTTAAAAGGGTTTTTTCCTCGCCCCTGTCGCCCTGTGCTTGCTCTTGGGAGATTTTGGTCCATGGATTTGGCTGATAGCTGTTGCGTTTCTGTAAAGCACCAGTTTAAGCAACGATAGAGAGCTATCCTATTATGACCAGAATACAGAGAACGTATTGTTGTATCTTCAGTGCTCATTCTCTCCTGTGCTGATGTCCCATGTTGCAGGGTGAGCTGTCCCGTCTGTCTGAGATTAACAACTCTCTCGCCATATTCTGCATGGCCACCTACGGCGAGGGAGACCCCACAGATAACGCCCAGGACTTCTACGACTGGCTGCAGGAGAACGATGATGAGAACCTTTCTGGACTCAACTACACTGTGAGTGTGTCTGGCCAGCGTTTTTCAGCAGCTGTATTCCTAAACACTGATCTGGGTGCTCATCTGAGATTTGCTTGAATTGCCAAGGGCAGCAAATATATAGGTTATATATAATATAGGCGTTTTTCCTGGTGACACTGGTGTGAAGACAGTTTTCAGAGTTGCAAAGATTACATCTCCTGTAATTAATTGTGATAACCACACTGGCTATCACAATGCACTTTTTGTTTGTTTGACTGATTTATTTATTTGACCTCCATGGCCACTCACTCATTACGTTTGATGCCCCACTCCAGGTGGCCCTGCACTTCTCCCAAAGTTAGCTGTATTATAGGGATACTCAAATTGCACCTCCAAAGCAATGTTTTAAGAGTTTTCAGATGGATGTGGTATGGATACACAAAGGTATCATTCATTTTTGTATTTTTTTTTCTTTTACATAAAAGGTTGCCATTCCCTTTACATTTTCTCTGTCGTACATCCCTCCTGGGCAATGATTAGGTAGGGTTCACTAATTGTTTGATGCCGTTGGCGGCTGGAACACCAGCCAGTCATGCGACTAACCTGCCTTTAAAAAAAAAAAAAAAAAAAAAAATTATTTTACTCACGGCTCTTCCCAGAGTTGGTGTTCTTAGGCACACTGGTTTTCACAAGTCAAACGTTTCTCCTCTGTAACTAGTTATTTTATCACTCACGCTATGTAACTTTGCATGCCTGCCATGTTTCAGTCTTGACACTAGGACAATATTTGGGGACAAATTATGTAAATTGAGCTAAAGTGTCATAAGGTTCATTGGGTTTTGTGTATTGTTAAAGGAAAAAGTGTTACATCTAGCTTGTGTGTGTGTGAATGCCGTCTTTTGTTGTTTGTTATTGTAATGGTGCCGTGCCCCTGGCCTCATTTAACTGTGGAGCTTCAGTGGGGGAAATCTGTCTGGCTGCTGGCCTGCTCTGACAGTGTCACGTCCTTCTTCCTGTCTCATATCCATTGCCTTCCTGTTTTTTGTATTGGAAGACTACATTATTTACAGATAATGAGAAATCTTTTGGAAGTTGTGAGACTTCACTCACTGAAGAGTTGTTCCTTCCCTGCGATTCAACATTATGATTTATTGCATTTTTTTTTTCATAAGACCCTGGGGAAAAGTTTAAACATACACTATTAGAGACTGTATATCATGTGTTATGTAGCCAAAAACAATACATATCAAGTATTAAAGTACAGTACTGTGATTCTAAAGGTATTGTGATTCGATAGTACAATTTATTGCGATTTCTGTTTTTTGAATTATATCAATTCACAAATTTAAAAAAAAACTATTAAAAAATGATAAAAAGCAACTTAATATTTGAGACACCTCCCAGTAGACAAAGTGTCTGTGCATATGTAGCTGTCCACTTTTTACCAGCAGTCTTTATCCTAGTTAGAGATGTTAAGATCTTAAAGATGTTGTGTTTTGTTGTGTTTGTAGGTGTTTGCCTTGGGCAACAAGACATACGAACACTACAATGCAATGGGGAAATATGTCGACAAAAGGTTGGAAGAACTTGGGGCCACGCGCATCTTTGACCTTGGTTTGGGAGATGATGATGGCAAGTAAGTGACTTTTCATGATGACTACCCTTTTCCCTGGCCATAGAGGATCTTATTTTTTTACTTAAATTTTGTGGAAGTAGAAGTCCACTTTTTATGAATTTTATGCATCACACAAGTTCCCAGAATTTTAAGAAAAGGGCTTTGAACAACAAAGTGATTTTCATTGAGATCTGTGATTAAAAATGTGCCTAATTAGCATTATCAATCATTTTAGTTGAGCTGCTTCATTAAACAAAGGTTTTAAAAAAAGTGTTTTCCTGATCTATCTGCCCTGATGTTTTTCAGTCTGGAAGAGGACTTCGTTTCCTGGCGGGAGCAGTTCTGGCCAGCCGTCTGCGAGCACTTTGGAGTGGAAGCTTTAGGCGATGAATCCAGGTTCATTTACTCCCTTTTCACCAGTTATTTTTACAGTATTTTGTTTGTGATTTCATTTTTCACTCTTATGTCATGTTTTAACTCCTCTTTATCCTCAACATTTCTTCCAATAATTTCTGATTTCTTACCAGTTTTTTCAACATAATTCCCCTGTTTTTGCATGCTCAGTGCAGTGGTATACTCTATTGAATATTTAAGGAGGGGATGAGGGAGAACAGCACATATACAAATTAATACGTAATTGCAGATTTATCACATAAATTAATGAATGATGAGTTTTGACAATGTACTCTGCACAGACGTATACTTGAAGGTCATTATTATAAATCTTTATTTGTTTGACTTAGACAACACTGTGTCCCACAATCAGACCTTGACCTGAGTGTCTGTCAGTTTTTACACTCGGGGCCCACGCCACTGATTAAAACAGTGGAGTAGCTGCAAAGACGTCTTCTGTGACTCAGCACTTTGTGGATTTACTGTGGATGAGTCATCGAATTAGTTAAACCATAAAAATGAATTAAATGTGATTGCCCATCATCTTCCCACCATGTTCTTTCTGTTATATCTGTTTCACTGTTTGTGGGCACTGTATGAGGTAGCTGACTGTAAGCTGTTTCCACACACAGCATCCGCCAGTACGAGTTGAAGGAGCACCCTGACATCAACATGAACAAAGTGTACACAGGAGAGATCGGCCGCCTCAAGAGCTTTGAGACCCAAAAGCCGTAAGAACTAGAGAAGCCATTAACCGCCGGCACTTACTCACTATCGCAACTCAGTCCACTCATGCAACATTTCACCCACTTTCCCAGCCAACTGCAAAGGTTACCTCAGGTTGTTTTCTAAAAATTGAACTTTCTGACCCCTAGTGGAAGTGGGAAACATAATTTGTTGTAGACCTGTTTTGGCCCTTAGTTGTCAACTCATTAATAAATGTTTTTTTTTTTTTTATGTAACTTTCTAATAGAGCATAACTACATATTTAATGTCCTTGTACAGACTAAATGGTTGTACTTCTCTATTGCGATGAGGTTTAGGTTTACCTTAAATCCTTTTTTTATTTCCAGGCCTTTTGATTCCAAGAACCCCTTCCTGGCACCAGTCACTGTCAATCGCAAACTCAACAAAGGTGGCGACAGGCATCTTATGCACCTTGAACTGGACATAACTGGTTCCAAGATCAGGTAAGACTGGATAGAAACTGCCTAACACTGTGCCAGGGGTGATTTTACTTTTTTTTAGATCTGAGTCACAGGGATAGTTCAAATATTCCAAATGCCCTGAGAAGATAGTATCTTTATGCTTTTATCAACTGATTATGGGACATGTAAGTGATTGTGAAAGTTAGCCGTGGGGTTGCAAAAACTCAAACAGTAAAACTGATCTTGGGGTTATTTATTTGTATTAAAAAAAGAAAGTACCTCAGTAATCTCAGGCTTAACTCTGTGGGTGACTTTTGTTAATATCCCCCGTTCCTGATAAGCAGTCCTACTCAGGCTTTGCAGCGCTAAGTCCAAATGTACGTCAAATTCTGTGATTTCAGATACGAGTCAGGAGACCATGTTGCTGTTTTCCCCACGAATGACCCTGCATTGGTGAAAAGGTTGGGAGAAATCCTTGGAGTGAACCTTGATACTGTTATCTCGCTCAACAACCTTGATGGTATGGCACTGAACGCCCACAGCACCTTGACTTTACTAGTTTGTCCCTCAAACCTTCTCACGGCATGTTCATTAATATCTTTGTTTTACAGTGTCAGCTTAGTCATGCCACATAAAGCAGATCTTTGGATATTACAACTGTTACGTGTTACTGCTGTAATATGAGGAGCTGATGACTTGTGTCACAGATTAAATGAGTTTAGCCTTGAAGAGGATCAGGTGTACTTGGTGGGTAAACAAATGAGATTCAAGGCAACTTCTGACTTAATACACAATTAACCCTTTTGTAAACAGCTGTTTGTTATATCTCTATCAAAAGCCTCATGTAAGTCATTTGGGAGTATGATAGTCAGCTTATGTAGTAGCACGTAAGCCAGTGCTGGCCTGATTATCGTATATCTGATAGAGTGAGAAACTAAAATGCCTGAGCAAGTTACTGAAGTCAGTACATCAAGTGTCAACAAAAATGAACCAAAATGCAGCCTAATTAGTAGAGAAGAAAACATTTCACAAAGAACACACCCTTCTCAGTTCAGGCTTTCTTTGTTAAACACCTCAGATGTAAGCACACTTTTTGTATTCATTTTTCATCATAGTTACAAATTACAATTACAATAATGGACAGTTCACCATGAAATAAAAATATTGATGAATGATAATGATGGATGTTGAAAATATGCTTTTTATTTGTTTTTGTTTTTTTCAGAGGAGTCCAATAAGAAGCACCCTTTCCCATGCCCCACCACCTACCACACTGCCTTGACTCACTACCTTGACATCACACACCCTCCTCGCACCAACGTCCTTTATGAGCTGGCACAGTACGCTACAGACCCCAAAGAGCAGGAGAACATGCGCAAGATGGCCTCCTCCTCCCCTGAGGGCAAGGTCTGTACTGGTTCACTGATGTTGACAGTTCACTCCAAAATGAATGTTAAGTTGTTTTCTGCTCACCGCCGTGTCAGTTGAAGTTCCACTGAAGTTTGCAGGAGTATCAAAACAGATAGCTCCTGTGCTTCCAATTCACCTTTCTGTCAAGGATTGAAACAGCTTGGAAAAATATCAAACAAACAAAAAGGCCATCAAATTTATTGCAACTAGTCCAATGTTTACCTCATTATCTCCAAGCGTGACAGGGTTCTGTAACACAACATTAAAATTATACAAATATTGGACTTTGCCATTGTTTGGCTATTTAATAATTATCCTGTACACTCTGTTCAGAAAAATTAAATGGGTATTTATTTAATTTACTTTAATATATATGGAACATCATTTGTACTGTTAATCATTGGTTTAATTGAAAAAGCAATATTTTATTTTATTTATTTATTTATTTATTTTACCTGTGTCATCAGAGACACAGGTGTATGCAGAGGAGGCTGTTACTTGGTCCTGTTTTGGTGTCTGGTCTGCTCCACAGTCCAGTTTTCTGGGATAGATACTGTGTATTCTGCTTCATGGACCCCAGGCACAGTGTTTCAGCATGGATATTTTTTTTTTTTTTTTTTTTAAAGGAAACGGCATCATTTTGTGAAAACACCTCAAAATCTAGACAAACTTCTTATCTATTCAGAGGGACTTATTTGCTCATCCAAGGGCAACATTTTACTAGGCTACGACTGGCTGGTTTGTGTTTGGGGGAAATGACTTAGGACTGGTCAATTCGTCTATTTATTTATATTTTAGAGTTGACAACGGGAGTGGTACATCATTTGCGTTGACGGCTGGAACACCAGCCAATCGTGCTACTTTCCTGCCTAATTTTGTTTCCACTGTTCATTGAAATATAATAGTTTTTAGGGGCATTATCTGGCACTGATATTTTTGTGTCTGCTGGCCTCTTAAAACCTGGCAAATACTGCGACATACCTCTGCTTTGTTTTGCTGTAGCTAATGGCTATCCCCATGGAAAATGTGCAAGCTCATTCGAATTGCTAATACCTTGTTAGGCAATCAGAGCTGTCCTTGTCTTGTCTGTTCACCTGTTTCTATAATAGTTAATGATATTGTCATGATACCGCCTCTCCACAGGCACTGTACCAAAGTTGGGTGTTGGATGCCAGTAGAAACATTGTTGCCATCTTGGAGGATCTGCCTTCTTTGAGGCCTCCAATTGACCATCTGTGTGAGCTGCTGCCTCGTCTCCAGGCCCGCTACTACTCCATCGCCTCCTCCTCTAAGGTACTTCTCTACTTAGTAACCTGAGAGAGATGCAGAAAAACAACTTATTCATAGTTTATGGCACCACAAAGGGCAATTCAAGTATTTATGACAGAGGCATAGTATCAAAAAAGAAATGTAAAATATGCATCTCAGCATGTAAGAAGTGGGTCCTTCATTGTCTCCTTTTAGCAAGTTTTTGGTCTTCTTTAGGTTCACCCCAACAGCATCCACATCTGTGCTGTGGTCGTGGAGTACAAGACCAAGACTGGCCGCATCAACAAGGGAGTAGCCACCAACTGGCTTAAGAACAAAGTGGTTACTGATAACGGTTACAAGTCCACCGTGCCCATGTACATTCGCAAATCCCAGTTCCGGCTGCCCTTCAAGGCCACCAACCCAGTCATCATGATCGGCCCTGGGACGGGAATCGCTCCATTCATGGGCTTCATCCAGGAGAGAGGCTGGCTCAAAGAGCAAGGTGAACAGCATGCTTTGAAATGTCTTTTGAAAATGAGTTTGAAATGAGTCTGCCATGGAAAACTTTGGTCCCCATGATTTTCTTGTTTGCCATTGGGGATGGGCTTTGTTTATTTAATCAAACTCTTTTTGCTTGTGTACTTATCTGTCTCTAGTGTTGAGGTATTTATGTAGTAGTAGTGTCATCTCAGATCATTTATCATCCATGAAATGGTTGCAGTTAGGCCTTGTGTGATAAAGTGTGAGTTTTACTTTGCTTAAATTCTTAAGACAGTACACTTTTGTCTTAATTATATTGTATTTTAGATTGTATTTTTTCTTTTTCAATGAACTGAATAAAAAGCCTAAATGCAGTGATGAGCACTGAGTACAAGATACAATGTTTTTGTTTGCCCACGTAGGAAAGGAAGTTGGCGAGACGGTGATGTATTTTGGCTGCAGACACAAGAACGAGGATTACCTTTACCAGGAGGAGCTGGAGGAAGCAGAGAGTAATGGAGTTCTAACAAAGCTTAATGTTGCTTTCTCCAGGGACCAGGAACACAAGGTATGGCTGTTCAGCTACTGCTATTAGCATCTCTTATTAGCCAGTCCTATAATCATCGCTGATATACTGTTGTACCTCAGAGTGCAAGTGCCAGTCATTGTTGCTGTTAGATGCTGAATATACATTTATGTGTCCTATATCTAGATAGATAGATAGATAGATAGATAGGTATACTTTATTGATCCCAAACTGGGAAATTCTATAGATAAATATACTGTGTAAGCTATGAAGTCACTGCATATAGTACAGTGTTTTCTCCCGCCTCTCTTGAAAATGAAGGTGTACGTGCAGCATCTCCTGAGGAACAACAAGGAGGAACTCTGGAAGCTGATCCACACACAGAACGCTCACATCTACATCTGCGGGTAACTAAGAAACTGGAACACTAAATAAAATGTGTTTCGATTAACTGCACATGAAATTGTCTTGATGTTTCTCTTTTGTTCATGTGTAGCTTCTTTCACTCAATGTCTCAACAAGGGCGGCTTTGCCATTAAGTCAATGGATTACTTTGATTGCCCAAAAGCTCTTTACTTTATTTATATATATTTAGCTTAGCCTGTGATGACTGGACATGTTGACAGACTGGTCCAAGTTGAAGCAAGCATTGCTTTTCTGGGCATATAAGGCATGAAAATTAAAGCCAGAAAAATATTCAAATCCAAACATCTAATTGAACCCTCTTTTCCTGGTTTAGGGATGCAAGGAACATGGCCAAGGATGTGCAGACGGCTTTCCATGACATCGCAGAGGACTTGGGAAACATGACGCGCACCCAAGCCACAGATTACATCAAGAAACTTATGACCAAGGGACGCTACTCACAGGATGTCTGGAGTTAAAGGACCCAACCTCACCTACTCAAGTTGGTTTTAATTTGTTTCTGTTGGTGTGTATCTTGTTATGTCAGGACTGGATACAAAAGCATTACACAGTTGTTCTTACTCACACTGGTCTTTGAGAGCAGCAAGAAGCAGTGGATCATGAGGCTTTCTGTCAAGCCCTACCTCAACAGGTTTTATTAATGACCCCAGTACTGATTTAAATCATTGTTTCTTAAACTATGTATTAGGACCCAAAATAGCTCACCGCCTGTTTTCTGATGGGGCTCCCACTTAATACTAATAGTGCTACTACCTTATATTGAGCTTTGGTCCCAAGGCCAGACTAGGTTTACAGTCTGTATCCTGTGGCATGTCAACGTTTAAGAACTGATCTTCATCAATTAATTATTCCCACTGGGTGTTTGACTGCAACTATAGTCTCTCTGGTATTACAGTTGTGAAGCATTGGCTTGAAATTCCTTAATGAGTCATGGATGCTTCTTTCAAAGTAGAAACACAGTAAGACACAAATGCAGCAAAGAAGCCCTCGTCAATTCAGGTTTTATTTTTCTACACACTTAAACGTAATACTGATGAGTCACCCTTCGTCTGTGCAATATTTGATACCATTTTCTATTACTCTGAGTGGAAATTGTCTCTTTTGTTGGAAAAGGACTCACTAATCCCATCTGATTAGTGAGTCAAGCTGATTGTGCCCCATTTTTTAACGAAGCATTTTGAATACGCCATCTGAAGTCATTTGGGAGTTCACATCAGTAGAATACCACCAGGCACAGCAGCAGACAATAATGTTGCATCGTATGTTTAGACTGATGTATTGGTAGGCGTTTATTCCTACTGCAGTCAGTGTATAGCACACTCACAGACTGCCTTCAACACGACAGGGTGCTGACATACTAGATTTTTGGGGTTTTGTTTTGTCTTGGGATTTTTTCTTCATTCTCTGGGGTTGATCTAGCAGCAGTTTCAATGTGTATTTAAGATACCTTAAAATGCATTTAAATGTTTTAGACAACTTATAAAGCAAAACAAAAAGCAGTGCTGAAAATTTTGTTTGGTGTATGAAAATGGTAATTTAGGTACAGTGTTTATTTACCTTTGTATTTTTACAAGGGATTTTGCCTCATGCATATGCTACTGTTAATATTAATCAGTTAAACAGTAACCTTTTGAGAGGCACAAAAACTGATGCAACAGTGTAGCTCAATGTGATTATCTGATCTTGTTTTCCATAAGCTTCCCTTTTTAAACACTTTGATTAAAATGCATTTGTAGGCATCCTGTAATATTTGTAAAATGTACAAAAAATTGAAATGGTAAACTTGAAATCTTATGGAGTGTTTATTTTATATGCATCCGACAACAGAAGATATTGAAAGGGGTTTGTCACATGAACGCAACACTTGTGAGTTTTGACAACTACTTCTGTTTGGCATTGTTATCTGTATAGTTTTTACTTTGTCCAATTGAATATGCATCACTGTATGGAGATAATCTTCTCACTGCCCAAACATATCGAAATGTTCTTGTTTCCTCTAAAGGTCTGTGTTAATGTACATCCCGATAATATCATGTGAATATGAACTGTCTGGAGAGTTCAGAGGCTCTCCCACTCAGCCAGCCAATTTAAATGCAGCCTGTGCCTTTTTAACACTGCCTTATGTATTAGGTTAGCGTTAAGACCCCAATGCTTCACTGTCTTTCCATGGCTATTTTGAGAGGGTTGAATAGAAAAACAAATGCATCTGAGAGATTTCCTCCAGTCTTGTCACTTTTTGTCTGTCATTCCATTTTATGATGTAACTATTTGATTTTATCAAGGCATGCTTTTTTTTTTTTTAAATGAATAAAATTTGAATAATTTGTCAGGTTGAGGTTTTTCCCCCCAGGATTGGAACAATAAGATTCAGTTTTATGATGATATAACTGTGCTCATGATGTAAATGCGGTAGAACTTTTGTATGGATTTATGATGAAGAAAATTAGATAAACTCTGCACAACACGTAAAGGCTATGCAAACTACTTTCTGAAATCTACATGCAAGAGTAAGTTGTAAATGTCTTCTAAGACAATGAGCCTATACTTGTGTTTGCTCTGCGATTAGTCACTGCAGTAGGTTGTTTGTATTGTTACCTCATTGTTACCGCGACTCAGCTCGCTTGGCACCCCGGCCGAGTAGGTCCCAAAATAGTACCTGCAACCAGGTACTACCACCTATGGGAAAGCTTACAAACTGAGTAGAGTCGAGCCGAGTAGGTAATAGTGGAAAAGCGCCAATAGTCTTTTTTCCATCGTTATTTAGTCTCAGTTTCAGTTCAGTTGCTCCACCAGTTAAACATCATTTAGGAAAACAGCTATAAGCTGTTAGTGATATACTTTTTCTGTTATATTATGTAGATGTTTTAATTATAGCAGAAGCTGCCTTTATCCCGAGTGACTTACAGTGATTGTACAACTAAATATGTTTTAATTCTTAAAAAATAATAGTTAAAGGTCATGGAAATAATAAAGGTTAAAAAAATTGTAAAGGTTAAAGCCATAGCTCCTTGACACCAGCTGTAACAAATGTGTGTCCCTTAAACCAGAGGACAATGACAAGACGTTGTGTTACTTAAGCTATGTGTTACCATGACGATACATCCAGCCAAAAACAAACTTGAAGAGGATAAAGCTAACACTTACTGTCTGTGTTTTATAAATATTTTAGTTAGAAAAGTTTCCAACATTTCTTCTAACAAATTCCCCTGTGGTATGAATCAACTAATATTCTTTGTCAAGTTTCCCTCAACATGTTTGCGGAAACTGCAACAGAATGAACCGAATGACCCGGTGGGTGAACAGTGACCCCATCATGCACCATAAGCCAATATTAATTATAGTAACTGGTGGCCATATAGTGGCATCTTACACTACAATATTACTAAGAAGAATAAGTCACTTCTGATTAAAAAAAAAAAAAAAAAAAAAAGCCAGCAAAGTAGTTTCTTTCTTTTCAGAATATGAACAAATATACTTTTCCTATTTTATATAACCACAGTCCATTGAATCAAATTCTTAATGTGTGTGATGCATTTGGGGTAATTGTTTAAATTTAAAGATTACTAAGACATTGTAAATTATCATTCCTAACTGCATTAGCATTGTGTACATTTTGAAATTACAACCTTCAATACAATTCTCACAAATATGATGCAGATTATTTTAACAAACAACCATGCTCTTATTAGTCATCTGACGATTTTCAGCAAAATCCAGATGGGCTGCCTCACTTTTTGGCAGGGGTTTTCATATTTGCCATTTGACTGTTATTTATGCACTGTATCAGTGGTTACAAAGGCCCACCAGCGAGATTGCATAGATCCCCTGAAAAACACGGTTTTTCTTAGTATATCCTAATTTAAATCAATGACAGCGACGACGAGCATATCTTTCCATTCAGAAAAAAACTTAACATTAACATTTCAGACTATAATCCGAGTAGAGTAACCAATATATACTGTAACCTATAAAGAAGCGCTGTTACACACAAGTGTGTTATAACTTCCCTTTGCAACAACAACAAGGGGGTGCACCATTCCTGGAAATACTGCAATACCAGATCGATGCGTGGAGTGGACGGAGCAAGCCCCAATTCCATCTCCCTGCTCCAAAAATCAATTTAATATATGGTCCCCGGGTAGGGGACGTATCAGATATTAAACTGATAAGAACAGATACTACACTTGATCTTAGCCAAAAGGCCGAGAAGCGATACCGTTACACTGTTGGAGATGAAGGGGTCGTGCCAAGAAACAACATTCTTCATCCGGGTTTTACCATCAAACTAAAACTTCACACAGCCAACTAAAAGAACAACACTCAGCAATACGAGCTAAAGATGTTTTCTGTTACAAAACCACGTGAATATACATATTGTTTAACAAACCCGAGTACTACACTGATCTGCTCCGCTTCTCTTGGCCACGTGGTGCGACATGGACCAATAGGACATGAGCACTGCCGAGGAAATAAAAACTCTTTATACAGCGATGAAGGGAAGTTGCACATGTTCCTCGCCGATCTGAGGGCTAAACTGCATTATACATTCTGATTGTTATGACTGAGAACCACGCAGGGGACGGACACTAAAACGCTTTGATAGACCATCCTGTTGCACTGCGCCGCCACATGTGGCCCTCTGGCTCCAGCTGCTGCGGAGCCGACGTCACCGCAGCACCCCCGCCTAGCTCCGTGGCCAGGTGTCACAGGCTGTAGTCGCCCAGGAAAACAGAGTCTGTGAAAGGCTGTTCTGTCCCTGCAAATTCACTCTGCCGCACTGCACTAAAATAATGATCCCCTAAAATCAATACATTTATTTATCCAAGATCATATTGGAAATGTCATTCTCTAAAACTGCATATGGCAAACAGTTTTAGTCAAAAGTCAAAATTAAGTCTTTATTAGCAAATCCACGACTGAAGTAAAGACATTTTACCAGTATAAATTCTAATTAAAGATATTAATAAACAGTTTTTACTCGTACCAGGTCCATACAATGTTTTTAACAAGTAATTATGTCAGAGCGACATAGCCTATCCATATCATGTCATGATGACCAGTCATGTTACCGTCACAGAAACAGAAATGATCCCATTTTCATGGTTACTATTGACTTACATGTTAACCCCATTCTCTCTTATGTGCAGACTGCAAAATTTAAAATTTTACTAATATGTTTTTACTAGGAAAAAAAAATCCAATTAAAGATATCTTATTGCATTTTGTTACCATTGCAATTCCAGTTATCAATACAGTTACTCTGATGAGTAAAAGTTCCAGACTTTTACTAGGCTACATATCCATAATTTACTTTTGACTTAAATAAATATCAATACCAATATCTCTAATTTAGTTATGACTAAATGTAAAAAGCATTCAAGATATGTCATTTCAAATCTTTACAATATAGCTGTATATATCTAAAATTGAATTTGGACTACACAGGGTATTTATTATTGATATCTCGAAGAGGAATAACAATTAGTAAGAATATGGCAACTGATATCTGGAATTGGTTATCTTGAGGTAAGGGCTTAGGATTTCTACAAGCAAAATATAATGGCAAATATCTTCATCTGCAGTTTTTTTTTTTTTTCTGTTATTTCTGTACTGTATCAGTGATTACTAAGGCCCACCAGGGGGATTGAATGGATACCCAGAAAAAATGTTTTAGCTCAGTTTGTCATGACTTAAATCAATGACAGCAACAACAAGCATATCTTCCCATTCAGAGGAAACCTACCGCAGAAACATATCAGACTGTAACCTAAGTACACTGACAAACGTGTAAGCCAGGGGTCTTCAACGTTTTTCAAGCCAAGGACCCCCAAACTGATCGAGTAATGGAGCAGGGACCCCATTCAATATATATTGTGTAAAATTGTATTTTATATTAAACTGCGCCTAGTGACATGTATAAATGTACCTTGTTATTGTGCATTCAATAATAAGCTAATCAAATAATACATAGGTTTATTTATTCAAGGTTTTATTCATGCAAAGTGACAGCAAAAGGTAAAGTGGAAACAAAAATAAGTGATTGCCTATTAGTGCCACTGCCATGAATAAACATATCTGTAACACTGCAAACAATACTGAACTATTCAAATAATTAAGAGATTCATGTTTTTATTTTAAACATACATGTAGTAGGGACATCCTCAAGCCATCTGTGGATGGCACACATCCTCCCACGTCAGTGAGATGTCTGATCCTGATGAGTGGCTCACAACTTATCTAACTTTCGAAGGATGGAGGTTGTCAGGCAGAGGGTCATATCAGCCTCACTGAATGTGTGTGCACTGCTGACTGAAAGACAATGTATTATGTCTCCATTTATCCATTCGCTATAATAATATGTTGGATTCATGTGTATTTGAAGACTTTCAAATCTGTGTGTGTGGGGGGGAAATCAGGTAACTTCGAATTATCTAATTTTCACAACCCTCCTACAGTACCTCCGCGGACCCTATTGTTAAACTCCGATGCTACAGCCTGTAAGCGCACACTATCAGATACATGTATATTACCGTTATGATTTTCAACGTCATTATGGGGGTGCACCGTTCCTGGAAATACTGCAATACCAGGTCGATGCGTGGAGTGGACGGAGCAAGCCCCTATTCCATCTCCCTACTCCAAAAATCAATTTAATATATGGTCCCCGGATAGGGGACGTATCAGATATTAAACTGATAAGAACAGATACTACACTTGATCTTAGCCAAAAGGCCGAGAAGCGATACCGTCATACTGTTGGAGATGAAGGGGTCGTGCCAAGAAACAACATTCTTCATCCGGGTTTTACCATCAAACTAAAACTTCACACAGCCAACTAAAAGAACAACACTCAGCAATACGAGCTAAAGATGTTTTGTTACAAAACCACGTGAATATACATATTGTTTAACAAACTCGAGTACTACACTGATCTGCTCCGCTTCTCTTGGCCACGTGGTGCGACATGGACCAATAGGACATGAGCACTGCCGAGGAAATAAAAACTCTTTATACAGCGATGAAGGGAAGTCGCACATGTTCCTCACCGATCTGAGGGGTGATGGCTAAACTGCATTATACATTCTGATTGTTATGACTGAGAACGACCCAGGGGACGGACGCTAAAATGTTTTGATAGACCATCCTGTTGCACTGCGCCGCCACATGTGGCCCTCTGGCTCCAGCTGCTGCGGAGCCGACCTCACTGCAGCACCTCCTCCAACCTCACCGCTACACCTCCGTGGCCAGGTGTCACAGGCTGTAGTCGCCCAGGAAAACAGAGGCTGTGAAAGGCTGTTCTGTCCCTGCAAATTCACTCTGTCTAACTGCACTCAAATGATTATTGGTCTAAAATCAATACATTTATTCATCCAAGATCATATTAGAAATGATATATTCTAAAACTGCCTATGGCAAACAGTTTTAGTCAAAAGTCAGAATTAAGTCTTTATTAGCAAATCCACGACTGAAGATAGCTGTAAAGACATTTTACCAGTATAAATTCTAATTCAAGATACCAACAAACAGTTTTTACTCGGACCAGGTCCACACAATGTTTTTAACAAGAAATAATGTCAGAGCGACATAGCCTATCCATATCATGTCATGATGACCAGTCTTTACTGTTTTTACTGTAACTTATGCTTCATATTTTGCTATCCACTTTGCTGCTGTAATGCTGGAAATTTCCCCACTGTGGGACTAATAAAGGAATATCTTATCGGTCATGTTACCATAATAGAAACAGATATCACAAGAAAGCCTGCAGTATCCTGAAAGACTCACTCCACCCAGCACACCACCTGTTCCAACTGCTTCCCTCTGGGAGGCGGTACAGGACAATAAAGACTAAAACAAACCGACTGAAAAACAAACAAACAAAGCAAATGGCTGACTTAGTGCAATATATTTATTGTTTTTTTTTATTATTATTATTATTTTTATTGTATATTTATTGTTTTTATTTACTGTTTGTTTTAGTTTTTCTCTTTTTATTCTTCCTCTATTGAAAGGCACTGCAAATGGAAGTGCACACAATTTCGTTATGCTTTTGGTATAATGACAATAAAGACTTCTGATTTCTGAAACTGGAGATTTTAAACAATTTATAGTGAATTAAATTATAGTGACATCATACTACTCCTCATTTTAGTGACGACTCTGAAAACCACAGGCCCGGGTTAGTTTGTCTACTCCACGGCCATGGAAGTGCTACTGTCACTTCACTATCATTAATATTAATATTATAATATCATTACGCATTATTACACGCCAGTAGGAAAGCAGCACAAGAGAGCGACATGTTTGGTAAATGTGAAGCTCCGTGACCGTCGTCTGAAAACTGCGTTAGCTAGCTAGGTCTGACATTTACACTAGTTTGAACCCGTTTATTAAGTTCCTACCTGATAAATATTCACGTACTGTACAAACATAAACAACACAAAGCCTTCGTCGAGCGACAAAAAATGGCCCTGTTATTGATGTTGGACGACATAAAATAATGGCGCAAGGCGATAATCATGAACCGTCCAAACCCGCCATGCTAGCTAGTTTATGTTACACCATCCTAAAAGTGACCTGTTGAATTCAGGCGCATATACTTATAGAAAATGATAACTCCACGCGTTTGCAAGGGCTAAATAAGTAATAGTAATTCAATAATAGTGAAATTGGCTCACCTGCCTGTCATGCGCTAGGTGACTTCCCGCCTCACTAAATGAACTTATCCAAACATCTGACCAGTGTGCAGCTGAAGGCGCTGCAGTCCAGTTTCAGCTTTGAGCTCATTTCATAATCAGGTGCTTGTTCAGGTGTCCTAATGTTGCATGGATAGCCTGGAGTCAGTTTGAGCTGCAGAGACAAATTTCTGCAGCCCAAACCAGGCATGCTAAACTCACGTGGATGGAAAAAATATATATATATTCATCATTCAACAAATATAGCTTATCATGTGTAAATATTATTTGAATATGCACACAGAGATTTTTCAAAGGCAAGGTGGGTTTGGCCGGTGATAATGTAATAATTATAGTGTAAACAACAAGCCTGCATTGTGACTTTAGTGGCTCTGCTGTGGATTCATATCCGAGATGATATTCACTGAAAAAAATAATTTGGAGGACTACATAACTGGAGAAGTGTGTATGATGATTAAGAGGATGTGCGGGGATAGGCGAGGACATGACTAATGAAAGATTATTACACAATTGCTGTGTCCAATAGCCCAACCAAAAAGAAGCCAGGGAAACACATAATGAGACATCCTTACTCCGGCCTCATTTAATGCGCCGTCAACATGAGAACATAACTCTAGAAGAAAGCTGAGCGTTCAAAAAAACTGGTGTTTCATATGGATATTTTCATATTCTCTGACTGGCGATGTTTATGTATGTGTCGCCTGTACTGTCCAATCCTTTAACCTTAAATCTAAACTCCAGCTCATGCCACATGTGTAAGCTGCGTACTTTTTGACCCCTGATGGTGAATTAAATGCACATGATTAATTAAACCCATGGCATCTCCATCCGCTCCAGCCAGGCTCCATTACCCAGAGTTGACAACCCTGTCTAATATAGTGTTATAATTTTCACAGATTACAGAGCTCTTAAAATCAGATTTGAGATTGGGTAAACTGGGCCGCTGTGGAAGAAATCAAGGAAAGTGAAGCTATGATGTGCTTTTGAGGCTCTGTTGTAGAGACTATAGTTTGGAGGCCCCATGGCCTGAAAAATGCAATTTTCGTTGTTTCTGCGTGATAGGGAAGGTCTTGGGGCCACATAAATACTACTGTCCCATGCAAATAACTTACCATTCTGAAACATCTTGTAATAAACGGATTTGAGGTGGTTCGGTTTCTCCTGCCATCTGTGGTTCGGGATCGTATGGTCGTATAACATCAGGCTCAGGGTCCCGGTTTCACGGGCCCCGCAGGGTTTTAGTCCAAATTTGCTTGTCGGTTCGGCTCATTTCAGCGCCGACTGTTTTATCAACCCGACACAATCTAATCAAATCAAGTTTTACTGTCATTAAGCTGCACATACAGCAGTAGTGCACATAAAATGAGATAGCGTTTCTCACTTGGGATCCCCGAGTGATGGTAAAGTCAGCAGTTTAAAAGTCTAACAGCTTTCTGGAGGAAGCTGTTGCGCATTCTGGTGGTTTTGCTTTTCATGCTTCTGGACCGTTTGCCTGATGGCAGCAGTTCAAAGTACTTGTGGAGCGGGTGAGAGGGGTCTCTGACAATGTTCAGTGCTCTACTCCTGCAGGGGTGGGATGTTTCCATGGAGCCATGTCTCTGTAAAAGCAAGCACACAGCAGTCCCTCCAGTCTCCGCGGGTGTCTCTTAACAAGCGTAGCTTGTCCAGCTTGCTGTCGAGGGAGCGAACATTAGAGAGCAAGAGCGACAGTGCTGCTGGTCTGAAGGGGTTAACCTTTAGCCTAGTGTGGATCGAGGTGTTATGCCAAGGTACGTATCCCTGCTAAGAATTGTGTCCCCTGTCCGGTTTTGCAGTGTAAAACATGGGTCTTCAATCAAAGCAAATGCTTAAATTTGCTAACACTAACCCTCTGCAAAACCTCGTGGATAAAACTAGAGCAGTAAAACATCGCAGTTCCGTCCTCGTTGAATGTATGCGCGCTCCCGCGGACAGGGGACACAATTCTTAGTGGGGATATGTACCTTGGCACAAGACCTCAGGCCTGTACCATAACACAACATAAGTTCAAATGCACTCAAGATTTGGTTAGGTGGTAATTTGTGTAAAATATACAGCTGCATAGGCCTAAAGAGGAGAGATGAAACAGGTATGGCTGTTCAACAAAGCAAAACAGAAACCAACACACAAAAAAGAGCACTACAGAGTTAAGCAGAACATAGATGTAGAGAAGAGAGCATATCACATGAAGAGAAGATTAACAAGATAAGATAGTTTTTATTGATTAATGCAGCTACACTATATTACCAAAAGTATTCGCTCACCTGCCTTTACTCATACTATGAACTGAAGTGCCATCCCATTCCTAACCCATAGAGTTCAATATGATGTCGGTCCACCTTTTGCAGCTATTACAGCTTCAACTCTTCTGGGAAGACTGTCCACAAGGTTGAGGAGAGTGTTTATAGGAATTTTTGACCATTCTTCCAAAAGCGCATTGGTGAGGTCACACACTGATGTTGGTCGAGAAGGCCTGGCTCTCAGTCTCCGCTCTAATTCATCCCAAAGGTGTTCTATCGGGTTCAGGTCAGGACTCTGTGCAGGCCAGTCAAGTTCATCCACACCAGACTCTGTCATCCATGTCTTTATGGACCTTGCTTTGTGCACTGGTGCACAGTCATGTTGGAAGAGGAAGGGGCCCGCTCCAAACTGTTCCCACAAGGTTGGGAGCATGGAATTGTCCAAAATGTTTTGGTATCCTGAAGCATTCAAAGTTCCTTTCACTGGAACTAAGGGACCAAGCCCAGCTCCTGAAAAACAACCCCACACCATAATTCCTCCTCCACCAAATTTCACAGTCGGCACAATGCAGTCTGAAATGTACCGTTCTCCTGGCAACCTCCAAACCCAGACTCGTCCATCAGATTGCCAGATGGAAAAGCGTGATTCATCACTCCAGAGAACGCGTCTCCACTGCTCTAGAGGCCAGTGGCGGCGTGCTTTACACCATTGCATCCGACGCTTTGCATTGCACTTGGTGATGTGTGGCTTGGCTGCAGCTGCTCGGCCATGGAAACCCATTCCATGAAGCTCTCTGCGTACTGTACTTGGGCTAATCTGAAGGTCACATGAAGTTTGTAGCTCTGTAGCAATTGACTGTGCAGAAAGTCGGCGACCTCTTTGCACTATGCGCTTCAGCATCCGCTGACCCCTCTCCGTCACTTTACGTGGCCTACCACTTCGTGGCTGAGTTGCTGTTGTTCCCAAACGCTTCCATTTTGTTATAATAGAGCTGACAGTTGACTATGGAATATTTAGGAGCGAGGAAATTTCACGACTGGATTTGTTGCACAGGTGGCATCCTATGACAGTTCCACGCTGGAATTCACTGAGCTCCTGAGAGCGGCCCATTCTTTCACAAATGTCTTGTTTCACAGTCTGCATGCCTGAGTGCTTGACTTTATACACCTGTGGCCAGGCCAAGTGATTAGGACACCTGATTCTGATCATTTGAATGGGTGAGCGAATACTTTTGGTAATATAGTGTATTTATACTTGTAAGTTGAATTACATATTACATAAAATGTTTTCCATTACACTGGATAAAGTCTCTGGCACCTAGCACTGGGCATCAGAGACTGCCACATGGAAATTATACTTGTAATTAATAATTATACATTAGGAGTATACATCTACTTTATATATACATATTCTATTCTACAGATAGTTTGCAGATATATTTCATTATAGTCTATGCAAAGGTTCAAAGGTGAAAGGTAAAGTTTTAACTAACAGAAGGGTTTGTTTATTAATTATTTTCTAAGTATTATAATACTTTAATATAAAATTAGAATATTTTAACCTATGCCATTATTTTGCTGCTGCTGCCGTCGCCTCCCACTCCGAAGCAGTAGGTGGCGGTACTGCAGCTTAACCCCGGGTGCAGGCTGTCGGGAAAAATGCGGTAGAGGAAGAAGCTCCATAAAGGAAGTACCGCAGTGTCTTCCACGCTCACTGGTGCTGCGTGGATGTTAACGTTACCTGGATTTTAATCAACTAATTAGTGAGAACGGGAGTAAAGTCGTATTTTAAAACATTTAACTGGAAGCAGAATGGCCTCTGGTAGGAACATACATCCCAAAATTTTGTGTTCATTTTATGGAGAAGTGCTTATTGTGTGCACAACTTGAATGTGTGTCAAAGCCGTTAGCTGAAGTTAGCTGCTAGCCGCGAGGCCAGAGGGGCTTGGTCTATGTCATGGGAACTAGCATACCCTTTCGCTAGCAGGAAGAAGCTAACGTTAGTGAAGAAATATACATATTAGCGTTAGATTGTATTTATAAGAATGTGACTGTTATGTTCCAGCGATATTTAATGTAAAGTAACGTTAATTATCACCTCGCATGGTGGACGGCTAGACCTCGAATGAGCTAGTAACGTTAGCATTAGCCAATGTTAGCTGCTTCACATTGTTTGTCGGCTAACGAGAATTCGTGTTTGTTGATACGTCGCTTCATTTGTTTCCCTCTACTAAAAAGGACAAGCAAGCACCCAGCGTTTGCTTTTAATCGGTTACAACGATAAAATGTGGCCTAAAACATTATGTAATCAGACAGTGTGAATAAAATGGGCGGCATTTATGAACTGATATTGCTATGTTTCACTCCAAGGTTTAGCCTAAGCCAAGTCAAAATTGACCGCCATTTTTGTCGGAGCGGCGTGGTGACGGCGCTTTTCGCTAACGTTAGCTGTCCCACTTCAGTAACCCACATCAAGTGTCCTGTGCACCTTTAGCTGCTTAATCGCCTTCGTTTTTTAAATTTTATTTTATTAGATTGTATAGCATCATCGGCTGGTCTTCTCGTTTCCCCATCATAAATCCAGGCATTAGCCTGTGTTGTTAATCTTGTCTTAATTTCCCTCTTTCAGATTCGGGCTATGGTCAGCATGGCGCTGCACAAAGGTAACGCTATTCTACAATAGACAACATACATAATGACAAAAGTTTAAATTATAACACTATATTAGACAGGGTTGTCAACTCTGGGTAATGGTGCCTGGCTGGAGCGGATGGAGATGCCATGGGTTTAATTAATCATGTGCATTTAATTCACCATCAGGGGTCAAAAAGTACGCAGCTTACACATGTGGCATGAGCTGGAGTTTAGATTTAAGGTTGAAGGATTGGACAGTACAGGTGACACATACATAAACATCGCCAGTCAGAGAATATGGAAATATCCATATGAAACACCAGTTTTTTTGAACACTCAGCTTTCTTCTAGAGTTATGTTCTCATTTCCTTATTCTGTTGACGGCGCATTAAATGAGGCCGGAGTAAGGATGTCCCATGTCTTGTTGCCTCATGTCCTTGTCGCCTCCTCAGCTTACATCTTCTGTGGGCGAGATGGAGAGACGAGGAGGTACAAACTGAGAAATGAGAAGAGGGGAAAGTTGTATTGCGTCAGCTCTGAGAGGGCTATGCCTGTACACACAGAATCTGGGTTTACGACGTGTAACCAAAGTTTTCTCTGTTTAACCATTATTATACCAGAAAGACGGACCGTTATACATTTGCCTGTTTATCTCGGTTGCTATTCAGACAATGACAATTGTTTGGGCAGCTTCAGAGCGTGAGACTGAAGGTGATGTGTGTCACAAGCCAGAAGCGTTTGAGTTGGCAGCCCTGCTATTAAGACACTTAAACAAGCATGTTTAATTAACCTGGTAGCTCAGACAAAGGATTTTGAATGAAATTGAAAACTGAAACTGTTTTTGTTGTATTTTAGCTATGGATCGTATGGCAATCAGCAGAGTGGACAGGTAAGGCCGTTTTCAATTTGCTGTTGTTTCTGCTTGCTGTATCATATTAGTGTCATAATTTAAAGTTGCATTTTTTTTTTCTCTCTGACTAATCTGCCAAATTGTCTTTTTATGATTGACAGGGTTATGGTCAAGGAAATGGCGGTGGCTCCTATGGGGGACAGAATTATGGCAGCTATGGACAGCCAGGTATTACACAACAAGATTTAGTCAACATGTATCATATCTTGGAACATCTGCTTAAAATTGTAGGACAATTATGCAGGAAAACCACTGTTAAGATTATTCTCACAAGTGGGAAAAGTTTCCTTACTGAAATTCCAGTGCCTGCAGAAACAGGTGGTGAGCTCTTTTTCTGCTGATCAATAACTGAAACAATAACTTTGTCACATTTCTGCCCAGATCAAACTATGTGAATCTGAAATGCAAATTGTTTAGCACACTACACCTAAGAAATTTGGTTATACTGCACAGCATTTTAAAAAATTACATCTTTTGTCAGTGCTCCTCAAAGTAGCTGAGCTAAAATAAGAGAGCCGATAATATGAATCAATTATTTCTAAGCAAGTTTCCACATGAAAATTTTATTCTTTCTCAAACACGGGAAAATCTGCAGTTTTATTATGAACTAAGGTCAGTGATGGCTTTGCAATCTTGGTAACAAGCTCTTTAAGCCCAGCTTACACACTTGCCGAGACTGAGTGGTTCATTACAGAGCATACTTAAGTGAAGGGGAAATTCAGAGTATCTTCCGTTTTCTGACAGTTTCAAGAGATAACTTTGATCAGATGTGCTGTGTCTTGATTACATCATATGTTCCTGAAATCAGCACTGTAAGAGAATGAGGGCTTTGTTAGAAGGAGTGCTTTTCTCAGGCATAAGCCTTAATTATGGCAGTGTCTGGTTTCCTCAGTTGACTAAATATGCTAAATTTTGATCTTGCAGCGGTCCTTACTGTCGGCAAAATTCATGAGCTGGTTTGTTTTGTCTATAGTGAAATGTTTGAGAGTATTATGTGAATTTTTCCTTGTCTCTTTTAAATTTCCATCTTCTGTCATGACAGAGGGTTTTGGCCAGTCTCAGGGAGGCTATGGGCAGCAACAGACCTATGACAGCTATGGACAGCAGGACTCATCTGGGTAAGACCAATAATCCATACTGTAAAATATTTGTATTCTAATAGTAGAGTAAATGTTTAAAGAATAAATTGACTGGGCAGACAATCTAACATAGCTCTCACAAACTCAATCTGATGTTGCCTGACTTATTTACAAAAAAAAAAACTGGTGGATACAATCAACTTTTTAACAATTCCATCCATAATTTCCTGATTTGTCATGACTGATTTGAAACATTCGAAGACTTTTTGTGCTTTGACTTGATTGTGTTATAACCTCAAGGTATGGTGACAAGACTTCATCTTATGGACACCAAGGGTCAGGGCCCTACGGGCAGCAAGGGTCTTACGGTCAGCAGGGCTCCTATGGTGGTCAGCCACAAGGAGGAGGAGGAGGAGGAGGAGGAGGCGGCGGCGGCTTTGGAAGGCGCAACGAAGGTAAGAACGCAGGGCTGAACAGTGACGGTGGTGTGTGTTTTCTTTATTTTTTTCCCTTTTTCTTTTTTAATGCAAACAGAAATGCAAAAAGCAAATGTATCCAGTTGCACACATGTGAGAGGTTGCTTTGCCTGGTTTGTATAATTTGTGTGGTCCACAAAGGTTATCTTTTTTTTTTTTTTTTTTTTTTGGTCAGTGGAGCAGCTCCAGGTGTGATTTTTCTGAATCAGTCAGTCAGAATCGGTGTGTGAAATCGGTGGTTTCTGTATTTGTTCGTCTTTAGGTGAAGGTGCTGGTCAGGGTGGGAGGTTCGGACGTGATGATGGGGACCGCTCAGAAGGAGGAGGCTACAGAGGCCGAGGTCGTGGTGGCGGTGGCTATGATCGCGGTGGCTATGACCGTGGCGGTTATGACCGCAGTGGTGGCGGATATGAGCGTGGGGGCGGATATGACCGCGGTGGAAGAGGCGGACCTCCTGGTATGGGGTAAGTTGCAGAGTGCCACTGCCCCTAAGGTACTTACATACACAGTGTGAAATTAGGCATGACTTGCTCTAATTCATTAGCCTCATTCATCAACTAGAAACCATCCACGTAGATTCTTTTAATCACCACTCATCTGCATTGTGCTCCAGATCCCCAATCTCTACTCGGTATTTGCTTTTTTCCCCACAGTAGCCTAATTCACTTACACTTTTCGCAGATCAGAAACAAAAAGGTATTTCACCCCACTGGTGGAAAAATCCACGGATCAGTCATGCTTTTAAGTTTGAGATGACGGGTGTGACATGTTGAGGATCTGCCTGTTCAGGACAACAACACACGCTTGCTCAATCAGGTGTGACATAGGCACCATACACCCCCTTGTACAGCGCCGTCCCAGGCATTGAGGTTTTGTCCGTTCTGGACAGTTGACAGTTTTTCTTCTCTGAACAGAGGACACTCAAGGTTGAGATGTTCTGTTTACTCTAGTGAAAATGTGGTTTTATTATCATTATCACGTTATTAAAAACAATTATGCTGACAGCTTCACAGAAATGGGTTGGAAGAATGCCACTCAGCTTGTGCCTGTTAATGTTCCTAAAAGGGGTAACTCCAGCTAGATTTAAAGATGTAGCTACTAGTTTGGAAACAAGAAATGTCTCTCTTTTTTTTTTTCTTTTTTTTTTTTTTTACTTTTAACATAAACGTTTGGTCCAAGCATTTTGAAGGCCAGCTGTGACAAACCATATTTTTCACTAATGTAAATAGGGCTATAGATCCTATAATTCTTTTTTTTTTTTTTTGACTTGTGAAAACAACCATTCTTTTGTTCCTCGGCCATCTTGTTTGGGCGCTAGCGTAGTGTGCGTCCATCTGTAATTTGTTGCAGAAATCTTTTTCTGTATATTTGGAATTTTGAGGATATTTTTGCCATGGACTCAGAGCTCTGCATGTTTTTATTACATACTTTTAGGTGACTTCAAAACAATTGTTTAAAAATATTATTGTGGATTATGTGTTCTTTTTGACATATCTTTACTGAAATATATGAAATGCAGGCAAGATGAGCTTTTCCAACACATCTGTGTAACTTGACCTTCATCCAAACCAGCTCAAAATTTTTTAGTCTGCTGTTATGTCTGGCTGGTTGCCTGATAACATTCACCAATGGCAGCTTTTCTTCTTTTTTTTGCGCAGTCAAATAATCTCCAGCAGCCATACTTTTTCACTGAGAGGAAGATTGTTTTTGGCTTGGTCTTTTGCTTTGTTTTCTTTTTTGAAAATGGAAACTAAATGGAAACAGTGCCCTTAGACCTGGAGCCACATCTTGAGCTGCTTCACATTCAACAGGTTTCATTCAAGTGTTGTATATTTGACATGGAGAACATGTGTGTTGTGTTAACATGGATCTACGTTTTATACTACAGGTGGTCAGAGTGATTGAAATTAAACTTGGACCTCAGTTAAAGGAGCTCATAAACGCACTCAGTGGAAGATTTCTTATCAGTTGCTACACCCCTTCAAATCAATTTGGCCCTTCATGTTGGAAAACAAGATTTAGCTGGCTTCCCAGCTCTTTTGTATCCAATCTGGTCATGTAACCAAAACAATACCAAATTCAGTAACTATACTAAATGGTGATCCAGTGACATGTGATAACTGAGTGTCTTCATTCGTCAGCCTGATTGTTCAGTCGGAGCTGCCTAGTAGTCTGTCCATTGATCTTTAATGTCAAAGACTAACGCATTCCCTCGTGTGAGACATTTCTACCATAGTCGCACACCATGGCAGGAGTGCATACTGATGGGATGTAGGGGAGCTTTGAGCTCTCAGTTGGGACAAAGGAAAAGCCATCATATCTCCAATTTTTCCTCTGCAGAGGTGGTGACCGTGGTGGCTACAAAAATTTCGGTGGTAAGTGACGAGCATCAGAACTGTGTCGGTGGGGGAGGAAAGAACTTGAGTTAGCAGAAAAGGGAAATCAAACTCAGAGTGAATGCCACCATTTTCATTTCCAAAACCCAAGGGACTCCACTCTTAGCAGGATTTCTCATAAATGCACATCAGATATGGTACAGAACATGGAGCCTGAGTTGTAAAATAATGGTATTCTTGCATGAAGACAAGGGTTGATTGTAAGAGGCAGAGGAGAACAGAGGTGTGCCCAAGACGAAGAAGGAAAACATACTAGAACTGGAGACATTTTGGTGGTTTTTATTTCTGTTCTAAACTCAAAAAACTAAACCATTCTGGTCTTGTTGCAAGGTGTTGGTATATGATGCAACCGTTCCAAAACACACATCAGAGAGCTGTAAACATTGACTTTGTTGAAGTGTTTTTTTTTTTTGTAAAATTATCATTATGCCTCACATTGGTAGGGATGAAGTTAATTGTTTTTTGTTTTTGTATGTAACAGTACAAATATTCTAAGATGCCTTGCTCATGGGTTTCCTTCCATCCTCTCCTCTGATGTTTTACAGGCTCTCGAGACTACGGCCAAAGGGATGAACCAGGTAAGAATCAAACCAAAGTACCTTTTGAGTTCTTGAGAAGCCACTCATAGTAATATTAAAGTGATACTTTGGGCTGTTGCCATGGTTGACTGTATAAATATATTGATTTCTGTGGCATACACTGATGAGTTGCATCTTTGATCTTGCAATGTTTTGATCCTCCTCCCAGCATAATGGCTGCACTCCATCCAAACTTAAACATTAAAGGGAGGTCAATAATACAGTGCTCTGTACAGATAAATGGAAGTCAGAAATGGCTTGTTATAGCAGGACAAGTGAGATGCAGGAAAATCTGAAACTCAAACACTGCAGAGCTTTTTGTGTCCTGCTGGCAAGACAGCACCTTAAGTCCTGTTTACTTTTTGTCACTACTGTTAGACAAGGATGATGTTAACATAAATCATACGTGATGTAAGTTATACCAGCATGCAACATATTTCTGCATTGAGTAGTTTGTTCTGCCATCTTCTTGTCAAGTAATGTTAAGGCAACACTATACTTGTAAAGATGTAAAATGAAATGATGGAAGAAGCACTGGTGAATGTTTTGAATTTGATACTTTTTTTTTTTTTTTGCAACAACCGAAAACTAAAATGTTATAAAGGATACTCAACAAGGGAGGTTTTGCAAGGATTCAAAGCAGGTTTTTCCTAGCACACTTGCTCACTAACTAGTGGAACAACATTGTTTCTGTATCACTATACAGCTTCACCGCAGAGCTCAGAGCTATATGCTTGTTTCCACACCTGGTAGTTGAAGCTGTTGCATAGTGATACAGAAACAATGTTGTGCAACGGGCTGGACAGCAAAGAGACTGGAAGAGAACAGTGATTCTGAAAAACATTGCAAAACAGTGCGCCTTCTTTAAAGAAAATGTTGACTCCTGTGTCGCTTCTCATAAACTTGTTTGCTGGTGCTGTTCTATTTGTGTTCATTTTGCAGAAGCTCATTAGCTACATCTGTGTTCTCGCAAGTACTTGATGGGTTAAACCCAGATGGTCGAATACATTCCCATGGAGTCACAATTACTATAAATAAGAACCAAATTTATCACTTTGATCATAATAGCTACCTCATCATAAATGTATTTATATCTACTGTTTGATATGCAGACAGTGATTATTGCTTGTGTCGGAGTTCATCAGTCAAAGCTTTTTGGATCGTTTTACGGCAGCGTTTTGGTCATTGAGTAAATTAGTCCCACCCAGTGCCATAATGAATACAATGGAATAATGAGTGCTGAACTGTAGTCTCGTGTGTTTTGACCACAGCTGGGGAAGTGGACAACTCCGACAACAACACCATCTTTGTCCAGGGACTGGGAGAAGACGTCACAACTCAGCAAGTGGGCGACTTCTTCAAACAGATTGGCATCATCAAGGTATGTGTGCAAACGTTTGTCTGCTACTGTTTATTCCCTCTCACAGATCTGAATGAAATATCTGTTTTATCATTGGAGAAACTCAGTTTGACAGTCAAATCTCTAATACCAGTTTTTCTGTGAGGGTTTCTTACTCCTGCATCTAGTCTTTCTCCCACCATGTCTCACTAGGACTACTAGTACTAGTACCCTGCTGCCTTTTTTTAAATGCTGCTGTAGTGAATTGTGTTCACATGATGTAAGAATATCTGGAACAGTTACCATTCCCCTTACTGATTTCATCTGTGTTTTTAAATCTTTGAATGCTCAAACTGAAATTACTCAAAAGGATTTTTCTAGTGACAAGTTACCTGACGTAAAGATTGGTTGTTAACTATGTTCTTATTTTAAAAAAACAAACAAACAAAACAACAACAAAAAAAACAACTTAAAATAGGCTTGTCAACTAATTTTTCACAAGTCACTCCTGGGGGGAACATGCCCAGAGACCTGTTTGTTTTCAGAATTGACATAATTTGTTACTGTCCACCTAACTCACAAACGCACATAGATAGAAAGATTTTATTGTCATTGCACAATCATATACGTATAATAATGCAACGAAATTAGGGCTCAGTCCTTTCGGTGCAGGGGAGAATTGAAAGCATCGTGCATTCTGCTAGTTGAATAGCCAAGTCCAGTAATAGATGGCTGCAGCCATGTCTCTGATATCAGAAAAAATGCAACAGTCACGGAAAACACTTGTTGGATATGCAAGCATATGCAACATAGAAAGAGATTCCAATATAAGTAGTGTGAATCTCATATTTTTGATTAATTTTGTGCTTGTAGGTCAACAAGAAGACTGGCCAGCCGATGATCAATCTCTACTCTGACAAGGCCACTGGCAGGCTAAAGGGAGAGGCTACTGTGTCATTTGATGACCCACCTTCCGCCAAAGCTGCCATTGATTGGTTTGATGGTACGAACATGGTAACACTCAGTCATATTGAGCATGCCCATGGTTCTCCCTCTCACTAATGTCCTCCATGTTTTCGTTTCCATTTAGGCAAAGAGTTCAACGGAAAACCCATCAAGGTATCTTTTGCCACCCGGAGAGCTGAGTTCACACAGAGAGGTGGAAGAGGGGGCAGAGGAGGTGCGTTTTGATGTTGGCAGCAAATAGCCATCTTCTGAAGGCTGAAGTGTGATGTTTTCTGAATAATGCTGTTTTGAGGTTTGAAGTGATCAGATTTTTCTTGCTTCATCAGGTTATAGAGGTCGTGGCGGCGGTGGTGGACCTAACTTTGACATAAAGGGAGGAGACTGGCCATGTCCCAACAGGTTTGTATGAGAGGATTTTGCTTATGTGTCTCTTTTGGTAGAAATCACAATACATTTGTGTTAACACACAAAAAGCAGGCAAGGGTCCTTGAATGCTGTTGCCTTTAAAGTTGGTGGATACAAACGAATGTCCCTCTCTCATCTGTTCTCAGCTCTTGCGGTAACATGAATTTTGCACGGCGGTATGAATGCAACAAGTGTGGCGCACCCAAACCAGGGGATAGCTTCGGAGGTGGAGGTGCGTGCTTCTGTTTTCTTTTTTTATGACTTAATGTTGGTAAATGTAGTCCATTGTAGGCTATTTTGGCATGAACTATCAGGGTAACATAGGTGTGACCAATAACATAAATTAAGACTCTATTACAGTGGTGTCATCTAAACTTCTATTTCTGTGCTCCCTGGATGATTAATTAGCCTAATGTTGCAGGAATGACAGTGACAACAAACACATTTCATAAAAGTGACATTTTCTAAACTGTTTGCAGTAGACAGTATGAAGTTCAGTACAAAATAACATTTCAAGTGGGTAGGGTGCAAGTATTTGGGCCTGTAAAACAGCTCTTGTTTTTATTTTATATTTTTAAATACAGAAGTTATAGTTTCTTTGATTCTCCCTGTGCATGAGCTCAAGTTTCTCTTGCGACTGTCTGCAGATCGTGGTGGCAGAGGTGGTTATGGTGGTGACCGAGGTGGATTCAGGGGTCGTGGAGGTTTCCGTGGTGGAGACCGTGGAGGCTACGGAGGAGGTGGCGGTGGATATGGAGGGGGCTACAAAATGGGAGGAAGGTAAGTTGAAGAGCACTTAAGCCGTCTTTACTGACATTCATGCAGTCACACTTGGCTCTTGCTCCATTGTGCCTGGATCATCTTTTAGGCTCCCACCTGTGATGTAGTTTGATTATATGACCAGAAGAGGGCATAGCCTGTCTGAGTTATGACTGAAATCTAAATCCTGCCTGAGAGACATTGTCAGTGGTTCTTGGTTGTTTGAAAATCAAGGCCACTCTCTCGCAGCAGTGGATCACCACTGATTCACACCCTGCATTTAATTTATAGTTTCCCATGAGGATCTTTTTGTATTTCTGCTGTGAAGTGAAGTTGTGCTTGACTCCTGGAGGTTATTTACTGTGTCTGTTTTGGGTCTGATTTAAACAAAGCATAGTCTTCTTTGTTTACAATTTTGTTTACAATTAACATAGGCGATGCTGTGCATCGCCTATGTTAATAACAAATTCTTGGAAGGAAAAGATTTGGCAAGAGAGAAAAAGTAATGGAAACAATGGAGTTAGAGCATGACAAACAACAGCATCTCACCAAAATGATTAAACAAAGTGGATATTTTGCTGTATTTCTTTCTCTTTTTATTTGCTGTAAGATGTTTGACCCACACAGAGCCAGTGCTAATGTGCATGTTTCTTCTTTCTCCACAGAGGTGAGCACAGAGAAGACAGAAGAGACCGGCCATACTAAGAGTTGTTGCAGACTGACACCATTCCAGCCCAGGGGTTAGCATTGGTGGGACTGTTGAGTTGGGGAGGCGGGGGGGTTTGAAGAAAGAAACGGGGAGGGGGGGTAGATTGTCTGCGACTGACACTCTGATTTGCATACCTTTCATAGCCAGTGCACCCTAATTTCTCTCTGGTGTGTCAGTGAGGTAAGGACGTGTGCAGTTACTGTGAAGGGACTTTTGGGCTGATTGGCAGTGTTGGCGTATGGTCAGATGTTTTGTTTTTGTTTTTGCATTTGATTTTTTTTCTTTGTTGCATTTCTTTGTACATCTTTTAATTTCTCTAATTCTAGATTCAGATGTTTTGTGAGGTAGACCCTGTACCATTGTTTTGTATGAATGAAATAAACTGTTTTACTTGGGTTTCCTTTTTTCCAAATGATATTAAAAAAAAAAAAAAAAAAAAGCCTGATCTTTTGTCTGTGCTCTGTGTTGGTTTTTCCCTCCTTATACAACTTTGGAAAGAACTCTGAATGCAATTATCCACCATCCACTGCGACCTACACTGGTGTTAGAGCTGCAGGCCACTAAATTAAGGGCGTGTATGTAGAGGAGGGGAAATGTGACATGCTCGGATGGTATTTTGCCCTCAGCTGCCTGCAGGCCGGCAGAGCTGGGCGGTGCTGGACCAGCCCTTGCAGCACAGTGTGTTGTTAAATCTGCTGTGAGATGGAGATGTTGGGTGAGCGCTGGCTTATGTGCTTTTGCTTGTGACGGTAAAGCAGCTAACATCCAACATCTAGAAATGCATGATGCTGCTGCTGGCAGGGTTAGTGATGTGTGATGTTTTTCTGCTCATCATACAATGAGCTGTCGACCTCCGGACCGGTGTGAGCTCGGACGGGACGTCCGGGCGGCCTGGATCCTCACCGTGACCGCTCTGATCTCCGCCCAGTCCGCGGGATGTTCACCGGTACCCTCCGACCCCGAGGTACTCCTGTCAAACTTAAAAAAATATATATATATATTCCGCTATTAGACCCGATTTACTACTGTTGATTTATGATACAGCCTAATCTTTCTTGAAGTAGAGTTATAGTTTCCCAGTTCTGTGATTGTGAAAATAAATCTGCAGTGCCCAAACAAAAGCAAACATTTTCAAATCACTAAGAGTGTGCCACAGTGATAATAAATTTATAGTAATTTAGATAAAGACGTGGTTTCAGACAGGTCCTTCCAAAATGAAGGATCACATGTATTAAAAGACGACGACGACGAGTCACCATAATCTCACTGTCACCGCAGTCGCACCTTCCCTTGGGAATATTACAGGATCACAAGTGCTTTTTTGTTTTGTTTTGTTTTTTGTTTTTGTTTCAGTTTTTTTCATTAGGAGTGTAATCACTAAAACACTGGAGATGTAGCCTTTAATTGGCATACAAAGAAGTGCCTTTTTAGGTTGTGTGTTGATGAATGCATACTTTTTTCTTTTTCTTTCTTTTCTTTTTTTTTTTTTTTTAAACAAATGAGGTGCTGTTTATAGGCGTATTAGCATGGCAACAGACACATGTCCACTTGACATAACTGAGACTAACAAGTCTTAAGTTATCAGATTACATCAGTTATTTCTGATATTCATTAAACTTCTATGGATTTAACAGAGAACAGAACTAATGAGAAGCAACCTAAAAATAAACAGGCTGTGTTTGCTGTATGTGTCGGGGTGTCTCAGAGTTATGGGCTTGTTTGGGATGTCATAGTTTAATTGCCTCACTGTGGTTGGGACTACAGTGGTTTAATTAGACGGTGGCAGTTTCTTGATCAAAGCTGTTATTACACATAGATTTCCACAACATTATTTATGCTCTCACATGGAATCAACATGGAAACTGCTTTATTCACTGTACTTTTCCCCCTCTGTATGTCTATAACATTACAAATAGATTTTTTTTTCGTAGCACATTCCTATTTGATGAAACACATCTGTCATCTCTCAGCATTTTAATTTCCGTCTTATGATTACCACATCTGTAGCCACAGCCGCTGCCTGAACACGAAGCCACATGAACACATGAAGGTGTGACTGAGAGATCATAAAATTAAGCTGTGAGCTGAGCAGATGATCTCAAAACAAAATACTTTTACAGTATTTTATGGGCATTAAAACTTCAAACTGTTCATGCCATGCACACATTCTTACAAAATAATACCTGTAAAAGTTTCTGTGGTAGCCCCAAGGGTTTCTCTCTCGTTTGGGTGGTCCAGCATCCCATACATCTTCCCTGGCAACCAGCAGGCATACAGTACATGTCACTACCTGACTTGCAATGACAATGAGATGGAAAATACCTTTATAGTGCCCCCTCTCCCCAGCCCATAGTAAGGCATGCATGCCTGGCTTCCAGTCTATGAAAAGTATCATGTTTATGTGATATGATCCTCCATTAGGATTCAGTCAGCGGCTCCAAATATCACCTTGCAGAATTTTAGAGTATGTGGCATTTCCAACTGAGAGGCAATTATGTTTAACGGTCAAAAAGTTAAATGTGTCCTGGCCCCGGGAAATAATGGCCTTGTCCTTTAGGTGTATATTTTTTTATTTCTCATTCTCATCTAAAATGTCTCTGGCAGGTTTTTCTGGAAAAGTATGGCTACCTGCATCAGGACAATCACATCCACAACCAGGCCGAAATGCAGTCAGCCATCAGGTGGGTGTCATTCATCCTGGAAGGACTGGAATTGCTCATCATGGCTCCTCTTCCAGCCCTAAACCCACTGATCCTGATGGTGTGACTGAGTGCCACTGACTGACCTAAGCTGTGAGAGTCTGAGATGTAATAAGGCATTAATGTAAGGCGGTTTTGACAAAATCTTTGCAGAAATGACACTGACCTGTAAAAACAGTAGGTTAGAATAAAAGATCGAGGTTAGTCATGCTGTTGGAAAAATGTCCAGTATTCTTTGAGTCAAACTGCAGAGTCAGTATCTTGTGCTGATCACAGTCTGTGGTCAGGGGGAAGGTAAGCTCCGTGTGGGACAGGCCTTGGGGCTGAAAGTCAGCACAGGGCAGTAAAACACACCCTCACCTCAGCACTTGGAAACCTTTCCTCCTGAACCCTCTCTGAACCGTCCAGGAATTCCAAGAACCTCGCCCTCTAGCCTATATACACACTGTACTACAAACAGGAATGACTTGAGGACTTTTGCTGTCAATGAAAGCTTCTACTCAGTCTTAGTTAGTTAACTGTATGCAGCTGAAAAATTTGTAACTAGTATCAATATGCTAATTTCATTTCAGACTGCTGTCATGTACACTGTGTCTCAACAGTTGTCTGAATACCTAAATTCTAGTATATCTGAATTCAGTCGCCACATGATCAATGTATTTTGTCTTTCTCCTTTGCATTGTGCCCCTCAAACTATTAGCCATACTGAAGCAACACCAGCATTGTTGCTATTTCTTGTTACTTCAGGGGTCTGGTTTTGTTTTATTTTGTTTTAGTAAGCCATACATTGTTTGTTCCAGGATCCAGTTGCTATTCAGTTCCTGTTGCTTGAGCTTTATATGGTTGCATTCAGTTAGTGTTGCAGACGAATGCAGCAAAGACCAATGGTTGTTCATGATGAGTGTCATGCAGATGTCTCCCATCTCTGCAGGGAGTTCCAGTGGCTGTCGCGCCTGCCCATCACGGGGGAGCTTGATCGAGCCACCCTCAGGCAGATGGCCGAGCCGCGGTGTGGGGTGTCAGATGAGGGCAGCCAGCAGCTCTGGGCTCAGAGGGTGAACGCCATCTTCACTGCAGGGAGGGACCATGGCGGGCAGCCACGGCGCCGCAAGAAGCGTTCTGCTTCACAAGGTAAATTTGTGTACCTGTGTGTATTCATGAAGCTGTGTTTGGGTGCAAGGAGAGCTCATATGGGGCCACTGTGAGTTTCAAGGCATGGCTCTGCAAAAAATGCTTTCACGAGGCAGGGAATTAAACTTCTGATATGGTTCTGCATAGTTGTGTATTTGTGTATTGTTGAGCAGGGCTGCATGGATGTTTTTTTTTTTTTGTCATTGTGTGAGTCTTCATGCACCTCTGTGTGTGAGAACATACATGCTTATGTGCACATAATTCTCATACTACTGTGAGAAATTTGCAATATCATTTGTGACCATGTATACTGACGTTTTCTGCCTTCTGTAATGAAGAGGTCTTAAAGTCCCAACAGGTAGCTGGGAGTGTCCAACTGTTGTAAAGTGAAGCACTAATGGCACTGAGGGTTGTAATTAAGGCAGGTGGTGTGTCTGATGTTGCACGCGCTGGCCCAGATGATCCCACCACTTGGAAGCAAATGTAGAGGTCCACGCTTTTTATTTTCTGGAATTCAGGAACTTCCATTCAACTCCTGTTTGGGCTCATTGTATCCAAACCAATTCCTCTGGGAATTTATGATTCCAAGTTTTATTTTCCCCCACAAATGCAGAGGCTTGTAATTTTGACTAATGCCGTAACTTTGTGTAAATCCCTTAAAATCTTTTAGAAAATTATGGGGACTCAGTTAATCACAGTTAATCAGATAATCACTGTCCCAATTTTCTGCTATAAACAGAGCACTAAAAGCACTCCTTCATTAGAAGGTCGCTGCAGCTTTAAATTGGCTCAAGACTGCAAGATTGAGGGTGGTTAAGAGTGGCTAAACGCTTCAAAATTTTTTGCAGATTACTTGAAGTGATTAGGAGTATTTTAGAAAAACCTTTGAGGAAAAACTATGAGGTGTAATTGTGCCCTTAATTTTATGAATCTGTGTGTGACAACTTGATTGAGGCCACATCTTCTTTTCTACCCCGAGGCGGCTCAACTATCAAGATGACCCACTAATAACGTCACTGGGGCGGACATGTCGGCCTAGGAAGCCCACATTACCTGGGCAGGGTCAGAGTTTGGGGTTTGTTTTCTTCAGTCTGTGTGAACAGTATGCGTCAGTGCCTTTTATGAGCTCTCTGTTTAGATGTCTTCCTTTCTCTGTGGCGCTCTCATTCCTCACCTCTCTTTTGTGAATGAACAGTAGCAAGCTGTCCAGTGACAGAGTCAGGAGAGGAGCCAGTGTTTTCTGCTCCCTCTCCCTCCCTCCCTCCTTTCTCTTTACGCCTGCCTCCAGCCTCGACTGTGAAAGCTCTGCATTCCTCCCTGTCACTGACGAGGTTGGCTAATGTTTTGAGAATGCGGCGCTGTCCGATGTTTGCCGCTGCCTCTTCGTGTCTGTGCCTGATATGTTCCATCTGCTACCTGGGTAAACACGTCCCTATCTGACTCTCTGGCTCAATTACTGGTTTTTTGGCCAACTGGCTGACTGAGTGACTGTTTCTGTGAAAACTTACAGGAGGCCAAACTTTCTGTCACCCTTATTCCAGCTGTGATGTGTGTGACAAGCAGCAGTAGTGTTATGCAGCCTCAGTAGCAGTAGTAGTGTTACCCCTTCGGGCAAAGCATCATTCAAGTCTCATTTTATATATCCATTGATGAAACATAACAATGCTGTAATTTGACTGTGAATGGCAGTGTTGTGAGGGGTCAGGCTGTGTAAACATGGTCTTGCCAGCTCTTGTACTGACACATCAAGTTACTTCATACCACAGAAACAGGAGACGAGTTTCTGCCCTGTAGGCCTGTCTGATTTGAAAAAGCCTAATGTAACTCTATTTGTAGGTAACTCTTTTTGTACTTGTGCTGTTTGTAACTAGACAGCTGGTTTAGCGGCATGACAAACCCAGCCTGTAGGCTATGACGGACAGGCTCTCTGCGTCTTCACCCTCAGCTGTGGTTTTGTTTTGTGTGAACGTCCCGGCTGCTGAGCCTCCTGGGCATCCATAACAGACCTTGACTTGTGCACAGAGGCCCGGTTAGCACCAGCTGGAGGAATCTGATGGTCGCTCCCGCCGATATTTGCGGAGCTGACATTCCATCACCCTTGTACGAGATAACCGCGTGTGTGTTTTCCAGAGGTGTGTAGCTTTACTCACACCCTGCCCTGAGCACTGTTAACCAGTTAAATCCCAATCCGGCATGCTTTGTGTTGTGATAGGATGTATGTACTTCTAGAATTTGTAGATTTGCTCCACTTCCTACTTTCTTTCCTTCTCTTTCTCTTTCTTTATCTTCTTCTTTTCCCCTCCGTGAATTGTCCCCTCACATTTTGCTGATAGCACATGCATACACACACACACACACACACACACACACACACACACACACACACACAAACAGACACACGCATAAACACAAAGTCACTGTAATCGAAATTTCGTTTACAGCAATTCAGCAGGCTCCTTGACACCCAGTGACAGACAAAATCCCTCTTCATCTCCAGTTTTCCCTCCGCAAACAATAACTGCATTTATCAGATGATCTTGGTCACTTCCGAATGCCTGTGATTCGCCCCCCCCCCCAACAAACTGCTGCTATAGAGAGTATAATACTAATTGCTTCCATAAGGGAAGTCGTGGAATGTCTTCGGTATCTGACTTCCTGGCCTCTGTGGTGTCCTGCGGGACCTCTTACTCTGCGGAGGTCTGGGATGGAGAGAAGGCGCCTGCAGTGAGAAGGCAAATCATGTGGCAACAAGCCGCTTTCAGCCGGGCACCCAGACGTCTGCAGTTAAAACGTGAGGCTGGGCTGGGAAAGCCAGGAAGAGCTTTCAGGTGTTGGGTCAGTGTTTTGTCATATTTAGACCATATCGCATCATGTTGAGTACTACCAGTTTCAACGGCCTGGCAGAAGGTCCCCGATTGTTATGGAAATGGGAAAAAGCAATTAAGAAATATGTCTGTGCATATTCTCATTCGTCCAGGTCATAGGCATCTCAAGGAAATTGAATCAGGTCAACTGGACCTCCATCTCCATCCGTTAAAATCAGAAGTCCAATGAATCAGGGGAGTTTCTTCAAGGCTGCATTCGCTCCCAATTTGTATTTGTGTATTTGAGTCACTGTGTGTGCATCAGCGCAGTGCAGTGGCTGTTCAGTACAGAGCAGCGTGTGACTGAAACAAATGCATGATAAAGCCAACTGTGGAAACCGTAATATGAGAGCGAACTGAAACACAGATTCTGTTTTATGTTGTGCTCGGTGTAACTGTGCAAACACTACACACAGGCACACACACACAAACACACACACACACACACACACTGATATCACTGTCAAGCCCGTGCCTTAATGGTTCCAGATATCCAGACATTTTTGCTCTCTCTCCAGGGTGCTATTGCAGAGGCAAATGTGAGGTCTCTAGGTAATTCATAGTATGTAATGTAATGCATACCTCGCATTGACCATAAAACCACAATCTCCTCCATCTGTCATGTGACTCTCTCCTTTAAATCACCCAACAAAGTAGAGGTGACATAAAAATAATTCAAAATGGAAGGAAAAAAACATATACATTCACAGGTCGCCTGCCTCTGTATAAGGCTATACAAATGAGAACCAGTGTGAAACCTCCCAGTCACATTTGCCCTCCACCGCAGGGCAAACATGTATCAATCATGTATTTAAATATTTGGACAACTTAAGTGTGTATGATTTATCGTTGCATTTTCTAGTTAAGCCTCAAGAGCAAAAACACCACCAGATAAATCAAGAGTATTGTTGTGGCGATGCAAGCTTCTTCCAACATCGTTTTACACAGTCTCTCCCAACATTCACCATCATAATGAAGCACAACTGCTTTGAAAATACAGTCAGTGCTTCCAGTTTTGTTTTTTGGTTCTTACTACTGCCAAGGAATTTATATTTTTATCCATATCAGCCAGTTTGTTTTTCAGGTTTGTTTGATATCCCAAAATTTATAGCGGGATCTTCATGGCAATTGATGTGATTTTGGTGGTCATCCAGATCTGGACTTCTGGTGTTGGATACTATGGAGAATTTTTTTAGCATTGATGGTGCTGTGATTGATTGTGCTCTGATTCTTCAAAATGTCCACCAGCTCCTCCGTCCTTCTCGTCCACTCCTCTGCCTTTGGACCGGGAGAGCCGGAGAGCCGAGCCGGCCTCTCCAGCTGGCTCCTCCAACCAGCTCATTATCTAATGATTGTTTCCTGCGAGGCAGCCTTTCTGTCTGGTTGTTGTGGATCTGTGCTGCATGGCTGAGTGTGTGTGTGTGTGTGGTTGTGTTGGCTTTAGGCCTCAGATTGCTACACTGTGTAATCCTCCGTATACATGAAGAGATTACAGTCTTGTAAATTAAAGAAGCGGTGAATTTCAGACCCTCTTCTCTCTATCCCTGAACAAATGTGCGATTCTGATGTTTGCGACATATGTAATTACGCCTAAGCTGAGAAACCACAGACACGTGTGGAAGTAAACTGTTTACTGAAGCATGTAGTCACAGTGCTTGTTAGTTTACCCAGCTGTGAGCTAACATGGTTAACATCCTATCATTTTGGATATGGCTGTTGGTTGGGGAGAGGCCCTGTGGTTCAAAGCATCAAAACATCTCTATTTAACATGAGATTTTTGGCATCTCTATATACAACAAAGAATATGCAAGATGTGAGCACATAGCCACTATAGTGGGTAATACTAAAATCCTTTGTTTACATGGCTGCTTTCAAAACAATGTTGCAAGGGTCCTACAAATGATGCTGCAACAAGGAAGAAATGTCTGTGAGGAGAGCAATAGAAGTACAAAGCTTGAATTGAAGACGGATCACATAAGAACAGCAAAAACAGAGATTAGTTGGGCGAAAAACATATTACATAAAACTCTCAGTGTAAAAATGGTTTTGGAAGGGATTTGTCAGAAATTTGCAACAACAGAGACGTAACGTACTTTTGACCTGTTAAAATAACAGCCCTGAAAATGAAAATTATGAATGGACAGTGGTGGGTCTTCCCAGCTTAAAATGAAAACTTAGAAAAAAGAAAGAGAGTTGGTGGGGTCACAGTCAACACAATCATGAACCAGATTTTAACACATAGCCTAAGCCCCCCCTCTTTTTTTTTATCACCCCTAACAAAACCAAACTGCAGACTAGAGTTTAGGTGGCTGGAGGTAATGCTTCGTTCTCTTTTCATTTTCATTGCTCATTTGTTCAGTGATTACATTTTGTTGAAGGATACAGTGTCTGCTCCTTTTATATGAAGAGACAAACATCAGCACAGCACCCACACATGATTTTTTCACATTTCTGTACACAGAAACATTTCCAAGGCACTTTGGCTCTGATGTTTCCACTCTTCACTTTTGGCTGGTTTGTTCATCTTGTAGTTTTATTTTTTATTTTTCTATTATTGCACTTATTATAAGTGTGTCTGGATAAGAGTGAATATTTAAAGAGCACTATTTGGAATTGCTGAGGGCCTATTGAATGGAGGACACTTGGCACTCAACTGACAAAAAATTTGGAATTAGCACATTTTTAGCACAGACAGTTTTTTGTGGTTGTAAAGTTTCATGAGGCTGTGATTATCCTAGAGGTCACAATAGGTTATTTTATAAAGTGATGTCAAGTTTCAAAAAATGCTCTCACTAAATTGAAATGGCTACTATGGCTGCCAACATCATCACACATGAATCAGAGGTGGCTTATTGAATCCACAAGAGTCTCAGCTCTCCAGTCAAACCCAATTTATGCAAATCCAAGGCTGTTTAGACCCCAGTACGCAGAAATAAATGAGAAATACCTCCCAACTCCTGCCTCTTCTCTCTCTCTCCCTCTCTCTCTCTCTCTCTCTGGGTGTGTTCCAGGTGAGAAGTGGTACAAGCGTCATCTGACCTACCAGATAGTGAACTGGCCTCGCCACCTGTCACCGGGTCCTGTGCGGCTGGCGGTGCGCGCCGCCTTCCAGCTGTGGAGCAATGTGTCCGGTCTGGTCTTCCAGGAGGCCCCTGAAGGTCCCGCGGACATCCGGCTGGCCTTTTACGAGGGAGACCACAACGATGGATCCAGCAACGCCTTCGATGGACCCGGTATAAACAGATCGTTAAGCATAGTTCTGCACAGTAATCACAGTGAAAATTATTGTGGTTACTACTGCCCCTCTCCTGACCTGCAGGAGGAACTCTGGCTCACGCCTTCCTGCCCTGCCGCGGCGAGGCCCACTTCGACATGGCCGAGAGGTGGACGCTCAACGGACACAAGGGACACAACCTGTTCATGGTGACGGCCCACGAGATCGGACACACCCTGGGACTGGAGCACTCTCCCGTCCGTCATGCCCTGATGTCACCCTACTACAGGAAGCTGGGCCGCAGCCTGGTGCTGAGCTGGGATGACATCATCGCAGTGCAGCAGCTGTACGGTGAGGGAACACTGCATCCACAGTTTGGGCACTGGTAAAGGGATTTAATTGAATAATCTTTAGTAAGTGGAAAAATACTGATGGGTCAACTTATCCAGTTTTTCTTTATTAATCAAAGAGGAAGAATGAAAGATGCAATCTAAAGGGATCGATGTAAATAGGATAATGTGTTGGGATGTAATCTTTGGCCAGTGAGGGCACATGCAGCACCAAGGTCACACATGTCAATTTGAGCACCTTCACCATTCAGAAATATTTCTTTTTTTCCACCACTTTTACGTCAAGTTAAAAGTACGTGTGAGGGTAATGAACAGGTGACAAATGTCTCACTCTGTTTCGCTTCAGGTTAGAGAAATTCTTGACTTAGTTGTTCATGGTGAAATTGAAGTTGTGTTTCTAAACAGCTGAAGGATTATTGGAATACATAATTTATTTAATACGTTCTACTTCAGTATGAAGTCAGACTTTCAGGGAATAGAAAAGGAGAGTATTGCATGACTGTCTAAATTCCTCCTGTATCACCCAGTAAATTGGGATTCATGGCACTGAGCTGTGAACAGGCTGGTTAGGGAGCCTGGAGGCTCACAGCTGCCGCTCAAGAGGGAACAGAACGTGAATTCAAACAGGCGGCATTTTAAGATCATCACTTAGCTCAGGTTTCCCAGTGGCTTTGGGAGTCCTTGAAGGTCTTTAGGTTTGAGAACAAAAGGCTTACAAGTATTTTGAAAAAGAATGGATTGACTTGGAAGCATGTGTTGTGTTGTTGTATTTTAGCATTTGGTAGTTCACAGTGTAGAGAGACAGGAGAGACAGCAGAGAGACAAAGGAGGATGGCATTCATTTTTTTCTTTAATTAAAATACAGCACCACCTGTTGTACTCTAGAGGTGGCGACATCACCAAGAACCCTACTCTTCACTCTTAGAGCTCAGACTTCACGGCGATTTGGACTTAGGGTTTAGTTACCTTTTAATCTGCCTCAGCTCTGTGGACTTCTGTCCACTCCAGGATCAACACCTGACATCCTGAAGAAAACACTGTCATGGATATTTGTGTTGATACAACAGGAGGGAACAATTCAGATGAACAATTATGTCAGGACTTCTTGTCATGACAAGATGAAGATAAAAAAAGAGGGCTTTGTTGTAACTTATTTGGAGCAATGCCATGTCTTATCCCACAGCATGACAATTTGTAATCACTGAATTTCTTTGAGCAAGATCTGGAATGTCACTGAAAAGTCTTTGTATTTGATGTCCAAGGGGTTTGGTGAACCTTTTTGTGTGTTATGCCAGAGATGAGCACTGGTGTAGTTGCAGGAAATGGAAGGGTCATTTGTTTTGTTTTTTAAACATTAAGATTCATTTTTAAGCAGTGTCTGTAAATGCCCTCGAAAAGATGAATATTGATCACAGATGATCAAAATATGAAGAACAGAAAATGTTTCTTTGTTCCTGTCTAAACTTCAGGAACAGTCTGATCTATCTGTTGTAGCTCTGTGGTAGAAAACCAAGGGCAGCAGGTAGAGTGAACTCAAAAATAACACATTACCTCTGCCCTAAAACAACCCCCCATACACACACATACACAACACACACACAATGACGTGATTGTACATTGTCTCCCCTCTCAGCAGTGCACTTATTGAATGACATTCAAGTACACACACACACGTGCACACACATGAAAGAGTGTTTACCCAGGAGTTTTGTCAGCTCTGTGGTGATGGATTACTAGTGTTACTGAAGAACAGATCCTGGGTTGGGTTTTGGAGCCTTGCGTGCGTCTTAATGTATGACAAACACAGTCGTATCTATTTACCGTGAGTGTGTGTTCCTCCTGGCATGTGTAAGACAGGTTCCCACATGTGCCGCTGTGGAGAGTTCCCTCACTGGCTGTGTTTTCACCGCAGCTAAGAAAATGATTTTACTGCAAAACTTACGTAACAGCATGTCTTTTTGAGATGTTTTATTGTAGCACCAAATGTAGCTTTCTACACTGCTGGACCCTGCTGTGCCACGGCACGATGCTCTGAAACTGCTCAATGCAGCACAAACCTGTAAAGTATTTTCCTGGCTTTAGCCCTAAAGTGGAGGTTAAGCACAGCTGCAAAGGGCCAGTGGTAACGCAGCCATCCATTCTCCTCCTCAGGCAGTTATGCAGGAATGTCTGCATGGCTGTCAAAATCATCCATTTATTTGGATAATTCAACTTTGAACCTGGCATCTTGCTCAATAGAAACTGGCAGGCAGGCCAAGCCCAGATGCCTGTACCTCTGTTTGATATGTGGAGGAGAACTGGCTGACCTGAGCTTCCCGTGGTGCTGTTTTCCAGCTTTCTCTTGTCACAGCCTCCCTACAGTAATTCACTCTGTGTCACCTTTAGGCACTTGTTTTCATTTTGACATCACTTAGATTCAGTGAAAACATTAACTGATTGAATTCTAGTTAAATTTTGCCTTAAGTAACTCCAAAGTTAGAAAAAGAGTATTTTTTTTTCTATAAAACATATTGCATATAACAAAGTCACATATATTCTCTGTATCTGCTGGCGGTAGCACTTCATTGAAGCTGTGTCACACTTACATTGAGTGAAATATTCAAACTCAAGAGACCATTATTTTATGGCAGCACCTTTACATCAAATGAAAAATGTGTAGATAGATCATTTTATACACATTTCCCAAACCTTGGGATCTCCACTAGAATTTAAAAATAAAGATTTGTGTGTTTGAACAAAGCTTGACTGCTCAGCCATAATGAAGCCACCCATAGGAGCAGTAGATCTGATGAGGTTCATGCCACTTAATGCCACTGTGATTCAGCAATAGATGATATTAATCACTGATACTGGACAGCAGTTAGTTCTAACAGTTAGTGTTTATATGGTCTTGGGAAAATGAGCTAACTGTACATAAAACAGTTTTTTCATCGGGGGAAGGAAAAGATTGTGTACCAACCCATGAACCCATGTATAAAGACAAATCCATGGCAGCACTCCCAGATAACCTTTTTTTTATGAGTTATCCAGGAATGTTCTCCTGGAGTCTTTATCCAGCGGGTTGAACTGGGTGAGGTGCAGCACGTCTTTGTCTTGTGTGTTTACCAACCTGATTTTCACCCAGTGGCAGTAATGCCAGGAAACGTCAGTAAACAGCACCACAGATAGACACAGACAAGCTCCCAGGAGTTGTGCTATGAAAATGTTGCACCTGGTCAAAGATATAACCATCTGGCAATTTATTTTTATATATTTAATTAACCTTTATTTAACCAGGAAAGGCTTGTTGAAAAAAATTTCTTTTACAAGAGCGTCTTTGCCAAGACAGGCAGCAGCTCAGATAACAGTGTCACAGACATACAAGAACATATGACAAGTTACAATCAAAGTAGGAAATAAATTACAGTCACAAAATATCAAAAGTATTCATCAGCCGTCATCACAGAACACTGACATCATGAATCAAAGAGAGGCAGTGTGATTCAGTCAAAACATCTGCAGCCAGATGTACCTGCCTCCAAATCTAAAGAGTGTAAAAAAAAAAATATATATATATATATATATATAAAAAAAGTATACCTATGCAAACCATATATACACTGGGATATTGCACTATTGAATTTTTGTAAATTTCTACAGATAGCAGTTAGATAATGCACAGTTTATGCAGTCCATGAACTCAGGATAAATAATAATAAACCTCAGTGCTCCATGGTGGACAGTACCCAGCGCATGCAGGCATCGCAAAGATGCATGCATGTTTATAAATAACCTCATCATAGTCGAGCACTGAGTTGCAGCAACCAGTCCCCTTTTAGCCTCAAAGGAAAAAATGTGTATCTGCATGTGTGTATATATATATATATATATATGTGTGTGTGTGTGTGTGTGTGTGTGTGAACCCTCCCTCATGCTGGCATCGGGATGTGATGAGAAGCAGATGTCTGACCAGCCTGAATATCTCAGTCTCAAGAGCCCCAGTGGACATGACCTCCTCTGATTGCACTGTGAAAAGAAAGAAACAATAGCTCACATGCAACAGCACAGAGTTTGAAATATTATTTTGTGGCAGCTCTGCTTCTTCAGATATCGTATGGCATGTACTGGGGATGACATGAAACAAAAGTCTTAAGCTTGACTCAAACCTACAACGTCTCTTGGATCCAATTATACCAGTGAGAATAAATCATAAATCAAACCATTATGCTGCAGATATAATATATTATATTACTTATTGAGAAAACTGAAGACTCATTGGGGTCTCAATTTCTTATCTTGAAGTCAGCATTTTTGCCACGTCTTTTCCCGGTGTACTGCGATACTTTACCAGGCTCTGCTGTAGTTCACTAGCCCGATAAATGCACACAGACACACTGTATGACAGGCGTAAATTGTACTGCATATGGATGTAAACTGAGCATACAGGGAGCTGGTGTGCTTGGGTGAAATCAAACATCATATACAAACCCTGCACACATGTACACACACACACACACACACACGTGTACAAGCGTCTAAATAGTGTATGGGTCCACGTGTTATCAGCTGCGGTGTATACATCTATTTTTCCTGCAATCTTCCTCCTCTTCTTGGGTGTGCTGATTTTATCCACCTCTTAGACAAATGTTTGTTCAGCTCCTTGCAAGCAAAATGGGCGTGATGACGTCTCAAGCACCACCAGAAGACAAATTATTTGCAATTTTTTTCTGCTTTTTCTGCATCGAACGCTCTCTATTCCTTGGATCTCATGAGCAAGAAATGTGCACGACGAAGCTATATAAACACAAATAAATACACGCAAGCTTGTTTTAGAGCTAAAAATGAATATGTTTGTTTGTGAAGACCAGTGTACACTGTCTCTGTTTATTTCCCGTTGCAGTACCATCTCCGCTGTCAGTGTACATCAAACCAGCCACATCCTGGGATGGACAATTTGAATGTTAACATTACCCAAGTCCTGTTTGACGAGAAACCTCTGTTTGTCTTTCCAGTTTGGAGGGTCATTTGTTCCCATGATGTCCAATTTAGAAAATACTGTAGCTGACTTTGGCATGGATGACAAATTAGATCGGTCGGTGCCATTCACAAGTCATTGCCTCTCTTCTTTACCCTTCTGCATGGGGTGGAGGGCCCAGAACCAGGTCCTGCTTGAGGATTTTTGCTTCATTCTCTCCACTGTCACCAAGTGCTCGCTCATGGGGAAGATTTTCGTTCATGGGATGAGCCAGAATCTGTTGGGTGTAAGATGCCTCGAGACAACTTCTGTTATGATTTGTTGCTATACTAATAAAATTGAGTTGAATTGAATTGCTGCAGTAACGCCCAGTCTGGCCTCAAACCTCACAATTTTTCTGTCATTGCAAATCTCTGTCAAACAAAAATGTGATTTCAAGGCAATTAAAGGTCACAGTGTTTTCTTCTGCCATAGCCCCGGATGCTTGTGAGAAACAGTTTGTTGGTGTTTGTGTACAGGGAAGCCGTTGGGTGGTCGCCCTGTGAGGCTGCCAGGCCAGGTTTTCCACGCCGCTCTGCAGGAGTGGGAGCTGGCAGATGCTCCCAGTGGGCATCAAGGCACAGCCCAGCCGCTCTACTGCCAGGGTGTCTTTGATGCCATCACTATGGGTGAGGTCCAACTAAAATATGTATGAAATATCCCAGCAAAATAACAGCAGTCAGCCACATCCTCTATGGTTGCTTCAGAGAACTGAAAAACAAAACCCTGCAGCAACAGTGGTGGGACCGCAGGATTATTGTAGTCATCTAAAGCACATCACTTTGAAACCACTGGATACAACCATATTAAATATTTTCCTAACCTTTACCCTGTAATGTAAAATTTGCATTGTAAAAATAGGAAAGAAAGCACAAATTTTCATGTGGTTGTATTTTTGTGTGTGTGTGTTCAGACCAGAATGAGACAGTGCTGGTGTTTCGGGGCAGTGTGTATTGGACAGTATCAGCTGAGGGAACTGTGAGCGCTGCCCTGCCCCTCCGTCAGCGCTGGCCACAACTCCCTCTGGCCATCGAGGCCGCTGCCTTCTCCCCACTGGACTCCAAGTGGTACTTCTTCAAAGGTACTGGAGCTGCTGTGGGTCACCAATCTCCTAAATGTGTCACAACCTTTTTTTATAGAAGACATATCTCAGCCTCACCTATCTGCAAAAGGTCAAAAATGTATATAAAGTGTCTTTTAGAGGGGGGAAGTGCTATTTAAAGGCACTATATAGCCTCACCTATCTCCCAGTGCAAACAAACAGCTTTAGTTAATGCCTAAGTGCTAAAGGCCAGCTGTTAAAGGGTCTGCTCAGGGCCAAAAACATCTTCAACAGAGGCTCTGCTCTGGTGTGGCCCTTAAATCATCACCACATTTCCTGTTCTTTATGTTTGTGAACTGTAAAAGACACTACTGATACTTGTGCAGTAAGTTATAATCTAATAAGTAGCATGGTGGCCTAGTGGTTTGACATGCTGTCCCATAACAGAGCCATCCACAGGTTTGATATGGGACATGTACCCCTCACTGTTAAAAATGCATATTTTACTGCCCCATTTTCGTCCCCCCATGTTTTTATGTTTTCACCATAGTTTGCATGGTAAACTAACTGACCAAGTAACCAATGAAACTGATGACAAGCCAGGTAGCATCTAGCAAACATGTAAGTATAAATATGAAACCAAATCAAACACTGATATCGAGCCATATCAGCACATAGAAGTACATCATCAGCTAATTGGTCTACCCTGAGTAATGTGAGGTTGCGTTGGAAATTAGTTCTGAATGGGTGTTTTATTGTATGCTAATACAAGCTGTCACACTATTCAATATTGGCATTTTGTTGATTCTATTTGTGGTGCCCAGGGAAGCGGATGTGGCGTTACACAGGCAGCAAGCTGGACCCAGGCTTCCCCAGGAAGAGCAGTGATCTGGGGCTGCCCCGCCACCCTGACTGTGCCTTCTACTATGCCCCTCTGGGCCACTTGGTCCTCTTCAAGGGCTCCCGCTACTTCGTTCTCAACCTGAAAACGCTGCGCTCTGAGCCCTACTACCCCCGCAGGCTGTCTGACTGGACCGGAGTGCCACAAGGGACAAATGGGGTGCTGACCCGTCCTGACGGGCGCCTCTACCTCTTCAGACAGCATCAGTTCTGGAGGTTTGACCCTGTCAAGGTGCGAGTCACCAGGGAGGGCACGTGGGTGCAGGAGCTCAGCTGGACTGGTTGCAGCAACACTCTACTGAACAACAACATCCTTTGACCAGCAGAGGGAGCTATAAGCTTCAGAATAGTGCAATTAAAACATTGAGAAACTGAACCTTGACGTTGATATGCTTTATACTGCAAACACAGAGACTGTTCAACTTTTTCCATCCAAGACCCAAGGTGAGCTGATGTGCTGCAGAGGGAGCCTGGCTAGGTAAACCATACCACTACACCTGGACTAAGCAAAAACAAGACCCACTTGGCTCCTGACCACTATTTATACTACAATGCAATGAATATTCCTATTTACAAATATACAGTTTAGGCTTTATTAGTTAATATCATGAATGGACTGCATGCTCTTTTCAATCAACAAACCAAGAGCTGTTTTTGTTCCTGTGTGGAAAATTTCGCACCCCATTTGGAATCATGCTCTTCGATGTTCTTCTCTCCTCTCGTTTGCAAGCCAATGGACAAACCAAAGGATATGTTGTTCTAAATCTCCTTAAGCAGTGATAATGTAACATATTTGGGATTTTGTACAAATAACTATTGCCAACATTGGATTGCACTTTTGTGTTCTGTTCTGTATGCAAGAAACATTTGCATCTTCGAACCGCTGCTGCCTCCGTCTGGTGAAATTACTCCATTACAGAATAGACTTGTTACTCCTGAAACTATCCTTTTTTGTGGGGTGCTAGTGGGGGTGTTAGCCCTTATGTAGACACTATAGAGGCATTACAGATTGCTCTACAAAAATCCAAGGTCAAATTTGAATGCAGAATATTGCAGGTATATGGAATGCACCCTATCCTACCACCAGGACGCCCTGAAATGACCTCATTAGGTATCTTGTGTCAAGATCCACACTTGCAGTTCACACTGGCCACATGAACAGGAAGCTCTGTGGGTCTGACAAATAACGAGACCTGTCTGTGTATTGCTGTCGAGTCAGTGCCTGTACGTTACCAGTCTGGTATTACTTAACCTGAAAGTCATAACGTGAGGACATTTTTTAAACTGACATGGAGTAAAACCAGGTAACCTGATGCAGATAAATGGTGGATGTTATTGCTCACGTACCAGGTGACATAACTGTTAGGAACAGTGGCAGAAGACAAGAAGTTGCAAATGTGATGATGAATGGTGTCTATATTTTTACCAAAAATGAATCTCTGTGTGGTTGGGGATTGATGGAGGGTTTGAACACAGATGTTGGGCTGGAACGGTGAGCAGGGAAACATTCTCAGTAAACATCTGACCTCATCAGACTACCAGACTACTAGAATTCCTTGTCTTGATTTTTTTCATCATGATTGGCAGACTGGCAGTCCTCCATGCCTGGCACTGCATCTGTAGATCATTGTTCAGCCCGCTATCCACTAGTCATATCTCATCATCAATTTTCAGGACCAACCTAAATTATTTTAGTGTAAAGAAGATGTTATTCTTTGTATCTGACATTTGGAAGCATCATTGTCAGGACACACCAAGAGTTAGCCCTTAACAAATGACAGATAATAACAATATGACAGATCTGTTCTACCCATCCTGTCCTTTAATACCTAGAACACATTTCTCTGTATCATTGAACATTCTGGTCATCAAACCACAGATGGGATAGCAACTCATACTGTCTGACATCACATGCATGAAAAAATGCAATGCAAAAAAATGCATTCAAAATTAACAACAATGCAGTTAATTCTTCCCATCAGTGAGTTGATTTCAGAGGGTCCTTGGCCCCATTTAAAGTTGATTTTTCAGACAAGAAAAATGAAGTACCTGGTTTTGTTGAAGAGAAAACAAAAGTATGACCTGAGTAATGAGGTTTGATGATTAAATGCATAGTTTCTTCTCTTTACGTGACAAAATAATTTTCATCACAGCTCTTATGTCTAAGCAGCTGTATCACTGCACTCTGTCACAGCTGTACTCAACCAACATTTCAGAATTCCACTTTGCAACAACTGCATAAATTGTGAAGTTTCAGTTCAGTTAATCCCTCACTGTAGAACCTACAGCCATACATCATTTAATATTTCTGAGGTCTTACGACGCACTTGGGTTATTGGCCTTTTTTCTAAACTGGCCTTGAGACACCTTGTGCATTTATAGTATTAGAAGATAGTATTAGAAAATACGTTTTATACTTCCTGATCTGACATTTGTCCAGTCCAACTGTGTGTTAGTTGGACTGTTAGTCCAACTAACAGTTATTCATGAAACATTGCTATACTGTCTGAGGAAAAAAACTGTTATGTTTGATATCAGATTACAATGCAGTAATTATGAAGGTCTAGTTTAATATACATTTAAACAAATATAACAAGGATCTAATTTTAAGTGCAATCACAGAATGTAATCCAAGGTCACCAGGCTCATCACACTGAGCAAAGCTTGGTGTCAGAAGTGGCACACAGACAGAGTCCCTGTGCTTCATTGGAGATGGCAATCAGGATAAATCACAGAGATAAATTGACTCAGGCTCAAAACTCCAAAGAATATCTTTGTCTCTTTCAAAAACAATCAACAAATAAGAATTTAATGCCATCATGATGGTAAAACTAACTCGTCTCACTGTAGTGTATTATGCGTGATGATGCCCTATGAAAGACACCTAGACTTAAAATCACGCACACATTTCCCTCATTTTGCTATTCACAGGGCTACATTTTAAGAATTAGAGCTGCGCAATCATTAGTTGAGCCTATAAGAAAATACATTAGAAATTACACATTATCATTACTGGCATTGTCACAGAATATCACCAAAGTCATACCACCATTGGAACCACTGGGTTTAGACCATTACGCCATTACATTATTGAAATTTATCGGACGAGCCAAACCATGTTAAGGACCAGAAATCAAGAATGACACATTTTACTTGAACCGACCCTCAAGTCCTCGGCTTAGAGCATCTCTGGTCCTGTTCCTCAAAGGCTGCAGCCTCCTCAGTGTGAGGAGGTTTTCATTGCACTGTGATAATTACCACCCCACGTGGTATAGTGGAACGAACTCAGATGAAGAACTCATCCACTGGCTCTGCACTGTGTGTGCGTGCTGGCAGAAGCTTGGCACAGGGCTCAGCTGTAGTCCTATCCATCTCTACCACCTGCCCTCTGGAGGGACTTTGTCCAGCTGCTACTGTCCTGCTGCCACAGCCCTGCCCGGCTGAACAGGCATCTGCACAACCAGCAGAGCTCTGGGGTGTCCTAGAGGCTCCCTGAGGGAGTGTGCGTGTCCTGGACAGACATTCACTCAGCTCCTTGGCCAGACCCTCCAGAGCTGAGGCTCCAACAGCTGCAGGCCTCTCGGAGCGAGGAGCCATCAAAAGGTCCACGGAGGAGGAGCGAGTTATGTTAAACCCCATGTCAGAGCGAGATGAGACAGGGACTCCTGTGTCTACATTGGTCTCAGGCTCTTCCTCCTCCTCCTCCTCTTCCTCGAGGAGGAGATGTGATAGGGAGCGGGAGATGGAAGGACGCAGAGGAGAGTCATGGTGATTGGCACTCGGGGCCGGGGCGGGGCTGCTGCGCTGGGACGAGTAGCAAGAGCTGCTTGGAGGAGTGCTGCAGCAACTACCTGAGCCAAAGCTCTCTCCTCCACCTCCTCCATACATCTTCTCCAGGCCAGGGTCAGGGTACGTTCTGTGACCTGGGAACAACCGCAGAAAGGCCAAGCAATGTCACTAAACTGGACAATTAAAAACCTTTGCAAAGCATCATTTCTCATGACAATACAATAAGAATAGATTTGAGGTGTTCTCTTTACATGCAACTAGAAGTCAAGGTATCTGAAGAAGACTGTAGGTGCTTTCACAGTCACATTTTCAAACCAGGCATAAGTGCACCAGCGGTTTCACCTTCATTTCCAACCCTGCTTGGGACCAGGGTTGAAATTTCCCTCTGTAGTGTGAAAACAACAAGGTTGAGCTCACCCTGTGTTGTCAGCCTTAGAAGGAACAGCTCATAACAACTGATGTTAATATGACAATAAACTAATTTTATTCAGGATAATGGAATTGGCTGGCTACATAAAATAGTTATTATGCCAAGAGCAATTTGGTCTGATGGTGAAATTCGCCAACATCTCGGAGAGAGAAAATATTCAAGGACAGGCTTTTTACTGCTATGATATACATCGACTACAGGTTACTGTCGTTATACTGTTATCAGTACCTTAGACATCATATTTGTCTAATTATTTAAAATGTGTGCCTCTCAGCCAGGGTTTAAAATAATAAGTATGAAAATCCTTCTCTGACCCCAGGGTGAGTGTAAACCCATGGATCAGTGTTTAAAACAGATGTGAAAAGAAGCAGGGTTGAATTCAGGGTGAGTTGCCCCTGGATGACCTCAGGGCAACTCACCTTGAGGTAAAATGTATGAGTGTGAAAGCATTTTTTGATCCACTCCAAACAACTGAGGAGCAGTCAAGGAAAATTAATGGTTACACTACTTGCCAGTGAACTTTCCAACAGCTTTTTATCACAAGTATTAAGCTTTCACTTGAACGGCAAACTTTCCGTGTTGAAGTCACTGTCTCAGACTAATTCTGACTCATTATGACTCAGGTCAAGTGTGCAAGAAACCTTCCCTATGAAAAATGTAAATGATTAAAAAAAAATATATAGCAACTGATGAGGGACTAGGAACAATGTGGAGAGATTAATGTCATGAGTCAGGTCCTCATATTTTATGTGGTGGTCTTTAGGATGGAGCTGGCTGACTGTAATGTACCAAATGTATGCAGCATGGTTAACACATAGCCTTGTAACTACAGCCTCCACATTCCTCCATTCAGTTACCTTGCCTGTGTGCTGGCCAGGACAGCGGCGCGGTAAGGCTGCAGGGCTGTGCGCCGTGGCTCTGGCTGGGTGTGTGTCCTGAGCTCCTGAGCTGCAGTCCTCGAGGGGACACACTGGGGCAGGGCAGGGGGAAAGCACAGGTCAGAGGTCGCTGAGGCTGAGCCGGGGTTTTCACCTGCGGTACAGGGGGACAGGAGGAGGGGGGTTACGACTTACACCAGGGCTGGGGAGATTAAAGCAAGATAAGCAACTCTGATGGAATTATCAAACACGCGTCCGACATATGGCTACTTCAGCAGCTTTAAGTTTTTCTGTGAAAGGCCTTAGCTAGATGCTTTTGTACTTTGATTATGGCAGAAAAGACTACATTAGAGTGTTTTTTTCTGTCTGGTGATATTTTGTCTTTAGCTTTAGCTGAACGCTACAGAAGCTTTGAATATGGTATTGATTATGATTTCTCTCACAGGTATGATTTATTAGGTTATTATTCATAAGGCACAGCCCTGGCTTAATATTATACATCTCAATGCAAAAAAAAAAAAAAAAAGGGTGGAAAGTTTCTTGAGCCATTGTCAGAAATGTCATGAAGGGACATCATAAAAGCAAATCATAATGGTGCAAGAATAAACTACATTACATTAAAATGCATAACAAGAAATAAGGAATCTTCATCAGAAATGAATAGCAATAGTACAGTTAAAAAATAAATCCTAAATAAAACTGCTGTCACTGCCCTGCAATGCACATAGAATTGCTGATTTGAGCTAAAGGCAAGCTAGCTAGTCTACTAGGGATGTCAGTCGATCATACATTGAACACCGTGTACAAAAATCCCCTGTTTCAAATCCAGATGTTTTAGCAAGACAATGAACAAAGATTTGGCTCTTTGGATTCCGTATGCTGTGAGATAATCATATAGTAAGCCATCCAGGAGAGTGCTGTGTGTTTACAGTTAATATAGGGCTGCCTCAGGCCTGAGAAACCACTGAGGTATGACATACCTCACCATTTAACCTGGCATAAATCAAAATGGAGCTGGTTTTCCATTTAGCACGTTTACTTCATATGTTAAACAAAGAGAAGGACAAACTAAAAGACACGGTGTGACCGTACAAACCATGCAATAGTGAGTTATTGTGCTGCATGTAAAACCTACAATTAAAAAGCACAGACTGAACAAGGACATACACACACTCGCGGACAGGCCATTTTAGGGCACATGAACATTTTAAAAAACTGAACACATGTTTTCAATGTTCTTCATGTACACTGTTTATGAAGTGCTACAAAACTGTTATATTGTAACTTTTTACTGCTAGGGTAAAACTAGGTCTGCTTTAAGCCGAGTGTACCTGGAAGAGAACTTTGTTTCCATCCAGGTCTTCTGTCTGCCAGCGCGTAGTGCTGATGGGAGTACAGGGGTTGGGTAGCAGGGGAACCAGCTGGCCGATTTCCTCCACCCTGAACTGTAGCACAGCAGAGCTGCACGGCTCCACCCGAACCCCTGGTGACAGCTGCTTCAGGGCCAGCTGCAGGCACAGGCCTGGCTCTGTGAGCCAGGGGGAAATGACAACAACATAGAGGCAGATAGGACAACAGAATGGAATCAGGAGGGATGTGTTGGGGACATTTTTTAGTGTGTTGTTTATTCTTTCAGTGTTGCAATGTAAGAAAATGTCCATTATAATAAGAAATCATTAAGTGGCATATTCAGCCTTAAAATCTTGTTTTCCTTTAAACAAGAGGAAAAAAAACTGCTGATGGTGTGTGATAGAGGTTAGACAATATATCAGTATTCACAGTCAAAACATGTGACAATATGTATCACAGGTGAAAAACTAATTGGGACATTTGTCACATTTTATTCTGCTTGTTTAGCATAATTTCACAAATTTTACAATTTCACTCCATCAGAATTAATTATTTTTCATGAAGAACTTAGTAATAGTAATTTTTAGTGAGCCAGTGCCACTGCTAGAATGATTTGTGGCTTAGAAGTAGACAAATTTTGCTCAGGCAAACTTTGTTGTCATTTATTTTTTATTATTACATTGTATTATTCGTTTATTCTCCAAGCCGCTTATCCTAATTAGCAGGGTGCTGGAGCCTTTCCCAGTGCTCACTGAGCGGAAGGCGGGAAAACACCATGGACAGATCGCCAGTCCGTCACAGGGCAGACACACAGACAGACACACTCATGCATATATTCACACCTAGGGGCAATTTAGTATCTCCAATTCACCTGACTTGCATGTCTTTGAACATTGTATCATGGTTGTATGAAATTGTGAACCCGATGTATCACACATCAAATAGTATAATGAGATAAGAACATGGCTCATACGTAATCGAAATATCACTTGACTCAAAACAGTTCTCAAAAGATTTGCACTGATAACAAATGTGATTATGTCATACATTGCCTGTCTTTTACCTTTTTTTGAAGAAAAAAAAAAAAAAAAAAAAAAAAAAAAGACTCAAGATTGGATAAATGACTTGTTAAGATGGATATTTTTCTCAGAGGACCATTATTCTTAACAAAAGTGATAAAGTAGTCCTCATCAGAGACTTACCAGTGTGCAGAGTGAACCAACAGAAGCCCGTCTTCTGCTCCTCTGCCTGTCGCTGCAGCACGGTCTCATAGAGCCGCACAGCATCCTCATAATTGTCATAACCACTGTACAGTGTCACTCTCAGAATCTCCCCTCCGCAGTGCACCGGCCGCACCCCCCACACGGGCATCCCAGCCCCTAGGGTGTAGAAGTCGCGGCTGGGCAGGATGTATGGCCGCAGCATGGCGCTGGCTGGAGAGCTGCTGGAGGTGATGTGGACCCCTCTGGTCCGGCTGCCGCAGCTCTCGGTGTGGTGGTACTGCCAGGGTGGCCGCTGGAAGAAATCCAACACCCGCAGGATTCGCTCCTCCCCGTAGGCCTCATGGAGGAAGAAGGTGACGGCCAAAGATGGGTAGTCTGAGATATTGAAACAAATTTGTCATTTCAAATTAAATAACTCTGAAATTGGTTGTGCTGTCACATACCAGACTCCATTGGAATACACTAAAAAATGGCACATTAGCTTAAGCCTACATCTTTTTACAAAGTTTCTGTAATGAATGGATGGTTAAAATTGCAGCATTTTGGTTAACAATCCATTTCCTAATGATGCACTTATGAAAAGAAACTTTCACATATTTTAGTTGTCTAAAAGGTGGATGCATTGTGTTTTGCTAAAAGGACTGGGTGATATCTTGATATTTAATCAATATGGATATGGGACTAAATACTGTCTGAGATTTTGAATATCGCAATATTGTGATATGGCATAAGTGTTGTCTTTTCCTGGTTTTAAAGGCTGCATTACAGTACAGAGATGCAATTTTATGAAATTATTACACTGCTCAGGTGGCTATACTATTTGCCTCAACCTGCCTGGTCACCATATCCATCTTCTAATAACTGTTTATTAAACTGTTTATTAAAAATCACACTTGTGTGTGAATATCTCCTGAGAGTGCCAATAATCATCCTTACAATAGTGGTGCAATATTGATACTGAGGTATTCAGTCGAAGATATTGTCTTTTCTTTTGTCCATACTGCACGGCTCTGTTTACTGGGGATGCTCAATACACCTCTGGTCTCCAGCATGTGCAATGAATTTACCCAAATACATAAGCATATGAGGGTTTTATCTCTATCAAATACAAATAAAATAATAACTCCGAGAATCATAGCTTTTAATTGATTAAAATTAATTATTTCGAAGCTTGTGGAAATGAAGGTCTTGGGATCCATTCTAAAATCCATTCATTAACTTCTACAGCAAAATTCATGTCAGGAAAAGCTCACCAGCTCCTGAAAAGTTGAGATAAAAGATTTTCATCCAACAGCAGAGATAAACCTGGACGTGTACCTGCAACGGGACGGAGGCGGGAGCGGGTGTAGTCCCGGAGCGGAGCGGCCCTCTCTGACACATGGAAGATGCGCAGGCTGGGGCAGAGCCAGCGCAGCAGGCGGTCCAGCGTGTGCTGCAGGAGCAGGGAGTCTCCGGGGTTAGCCAGGAGGTGCATGTTCATCAGCAGGAGCTGCGGCTGCGGCTGCTGCTGCTGCACACGCCGGGCCATCAGGTCAACTAGGGCCACACACACACACACACACACACACACACACACACACACACACACACACACACACACACACACACACACACACACACACACATTAAAATATGTAAACACGGGGAGAGTTTCAGAAGAAACTACAAGCTGTTTGATGTAACTTAGTTATGCTAGCTATGGCATAACGGTAGGCTACTCACTGGCGGACGTCGACATCCTACTGCAATCAGATCTGAAAATGAAATAAAATCAGATGAAAAACTAACCAAGTGAGCACACGATTTTAGAAACAATTTTGACATTAAACTGACCGGAGCAAGTAAAAAAAATCTGTCTCCATCTTGTGGTCGCTGGCAGGTTTGGAAACCTGTGCCTTCGGTCACCATGACAACACATTAGCCCTGTTGTTGGTAAACGTACACTGAAAAACACTAAATTATGACAAATCGCGATCAACCGTTAACTCAATAACGGCAAGCTATAAAATGTACTCAACAGTTAAAACACGACAAGCGATGTAGGGATTAAATAATCTCAGTCCCATTAGAATACAGTCTCATCACCGCAAACACAAGTCAGTACGTTACCTTTGTATGACCAAAGTTAGCTAAGTTAGCTAACAAGCTAACGCGTAGACAACTACTCACTCGGCAGTTTCAGCTCCGGAGTCCACGTTTTCATCGTCGGTCCTCTTAAACACAGCCGGTCTTCGAAGCATGGTCCGACGCAACTTTTACAGCCCGTACTGTCTTCTGGACAAAACCCCAAAGTGGTAATTTTACATTGTGCAGCTTCTCCGGTCCAAGTTGAGTGAAAGGCTCCCTTTTTGATTTCTCTCTCTCCAGCCCACAAACTGGTGACTCTGACTGGGACGCTGACGTCACCAGGCAAACATGTACCGTTAGGTTATTATACCTCCTTGATCATTTGGGAACCGGGCTAAATTATAATAGTAATAATACGAAATACAAAATAAAAAGGCCAAAAAAATCCATACTCCACATAGGAATAAATAGCTGTAAGGCTCCGTTTAAGAAGTCTGAGAATCGAAATAATAGGCGAAAGGGACTATAACTGGTGCTGCTTAAAATCTAAAGCCGTCTATAATAATAGCACCAGATGGCTGGCGTTAACAATATGAGAAGACAAAGGAGAGACCGTCCAGACGGGCTGGTCAGAATTAAAAGTGCATAGGAGGAGGTGTGGACGGGAGACTAAACCCTGGAAATTAAGCACGTCGTCTGTTAATGCTTTGTTAAGAGCTTTAGTGTGGGTCGCTTTTGTAGAAACCTTTTTTTGACAAGCCTCTAGTTGTTATGATATAGTGGTGACCTACATGATTCCTGAAAGTAAGCACAGATCCATGTGAGATGAAACCCTATACACAATGCTCTCACAAACCATCCATTTTAACATGCTCGACATCAAAACTACATATTTTCTCATGAAGATTAAGATAGTCTTGGAAGAAAAGTAGTACTTCCACCTCAGCATACTGTAGTAAACAACGCACTGTAGCCTTCAGAGGTCCGCAATGTTCCCCTTGGGAGCACATGACTTTTGACTGTGGCTTACCATTTACATTAGGCTTTAATTATGGTCAGAGAGGCAAGTATTTCAGACATTTACTAAGGCTTTCTCATGAAAGAGGACATAAAAAGCACCCCTTGATTTTCTTTATTCTACATTTAATATGATGAAAACAAGGCCCTGTACAATCCACCTTAGCAGTGAGTACAATAACAATTATTTTACAATTTGTACACATTAGAACATGGTGCTAGATTGGCTCCATCCACTCCAAATGCAGTTGAGAATGAAAAAAATCCTCTTTGAAACCTGCATTGCCAGGAACCTTCCATTCAAAGAGAGGAGAAGTATTTTCTTGGCTGTTTTCAATCCAATACAGAAGGCCAGAACAGAAAAAGGTGACATGAGACCGTACACCATTTATAGAGCTTTATGTGACTTGTTCCCCTGATTGATCCTTTAAACAAAAGCATGCTGTGAAGATACAGCTCTTGATCTCTCCAACCACTAGTACAGACCTGGGCAAAATACGTATGTGAATATTGCATCAAATATTTGACCTATGTGAGGTGCACTTGATTTATATCACTAAAAAAAAAACTTCAAAAACAGACATAATATTTGCAACATAAGACGAATTAAGCACTCATGTTTTTCCAAGTACTGAAAATGTATTTCACTGCCATTGCAAACCAGGTCTGTACCAGTTAACACTTTGTCCTCTGATTTTAAAACCCTTCGGGAGGAAGAGGCCAAATGTGTCTGACAACCTGTACAGCCATCATGGTGCCACAAAACACAAACATAACACATTTACATCAACATTTAAAACAGGGGAGCGAATTCATACGTATTCTTGGTCTCTGTGTAGCCACTCATTTGCTTAGTAACATGTCTCTTATTTTGTTAACTCGTTCCTCTTTCCTGTTGTTTAGAAGAAAATGCAATTAAGTGGCAAACAGGCTCAACCAATTCTCTCCAAAGGCCACATGAGAAACATGAATCAGTAACAAAGCTAGATCCCATCCATTCCATTTTCTCACATACTCTCAGCAGAAGAAATCTAATATTGCTAGAAAACTTCCCCGTCTTTTGAATGATTTCTTTTTAAACACATTTTTATGGAAGAAAAGTTAAGCTTCCCAGTGTTTCCCAGACTCAATGATGAAAGCGCTTCCAAGTTCATTTCAAACGCATAGCAGTCCAAAAAAAGGCTCTCAGTTTCTCTTGACGTGGTGTTAGGTTTTCACTGAATTCACTTGTTTTATGCTACGTAAGTGTACACTTTGCGGTCCTCTGGTGTTCGTGCCAAATATTCTCTCTCAATGAGTCCTTCAATGCGCTTCTTGATGACTACAGGACTAGGGAGGAATCGTGCTCTCAACTGCTGGGTGACCTGGAGAGAGAGAGAGAGAGCAAACAGGAAGAGACTCAGTACAGCCTACAGCGTTTCTTTACCTGATCATCTCTCATCCTTAACTATCATGGTCATCATCTGCTTCTTCCACACTCTATAAACTGGGCTTATTTCATGCTCTACTTCTTTCAGTAGGTGTTTTTAGCAAGGAACTGTCTTAGAATATTTTTGTTTCGTGTCCTCAGCACTGTTACTGGTGAGGACCCTGAGGCCCCATGATAGTCTCTGATTAACTTTGCACAGCCACACAGATTTTGTTTCCACTGTTCACATCATGTGAACCATGTTAGAACTGGGGCAGCAGCAATGGGCAATTACAAAATATACAGCAGGTAAATGGATCAACCATCTAGCATTAGCTAACTCATCCAAGCAGAATAAAAAATAAACCATGACACAGTGTGAAGATGCCAAAATTAAACGAATGTGCAGCAATTCTGATGGATAAATCAAGCAATCACATTGGCATGTGGGTAAATGATTCTTGTTGTTTTTGTAAGGATAATCTACACTGTAGTCCTGCTGTTTGTGTTTTGGAGACTGGCACACTGTTGCTGCTTGCCGTCATCATGACCTACATTAAGGTCAGAGTTTCTCAGAGGTCGCTGACTGTTCCAGCCATTTGGTGGCATCCAATAACCCTCTGGCTGAGGCACTCTCAGATGGTTTTGCAAGTCAAATGAAAGTCATCTTGTGAGGTCAACTGGCTATACGAGGTTAATCTTTGAATGGGTCTCCAGAACAGTGATCAGCAGTTTATTATGTGTTATTTCACTTGCACAGGGAAAAACAATCTTTCTCCAAATACACATTTCAGAGTCAGTGTAAAGATAATGTAACTCTCTATTTAGGTGTGCATTAACATTATGTTATGATAAATCTGGGTCTTGAGGTGAAACTAAATGTGTGATTTGGGTAGGCAGAACCAGGCGTGCTGACTGACCTCTGCTACTAGTACGTTGTGCTGCATCTTCTTTCTGGACTTCATGATGCGGACTATAGCAGCTTCAATCTCATGCTTCCTGTCATCATCCACTTTCTGCCGTGTCTCCTTTCTCTCTGGGTCCGACTCCCCCTGTTTAGCAGCCACTGGGAGGTGCAAAAAACAAAGATAAAACATGTTACAGACAATAGCGATATCATACTCCAAGTCCTCGACAATACTATCAACAATACATGGGCTGGATTCTAAAATGTGCTGCTGAAGAATGCAGTGTGACAAAAGGAATATCCTCTCTGTTTGGCAGGATGATTCTTTCAAGAGTCTCACCATAGTGCACTAACTAGTGAATAGAGGTGAAAATGCTTCCAATCCTTTCACGATACAAAGGAATATTGAGCAAGGACCTTCATTTGCCAAAAAAGTCTTGGTACACCTGTTAACCTGACGACTGTCATGGTTACTGCAACATTACAGCTGAGTAGACATATTCCAAACAGGAGCAAGAGACAAAGTTCAACATAGGATATAGGAGTACAGTATCACAACCACCACCACAAAGGCAGCCCCTTTCTTTCAATTTGGAAAACACTGTACACTTAACAGCCCTAGATGATTTTATTCACCTGTCTGGATCTTAACACGGTGCAGTTTGGAGGTAAACTGGTCATTCACTGTAAACACATGGCCATTCTCAATCTCCTTGGACTTGGGCTCTTTGGTGAGAACTCTCTGAGTCGGCTTCCCGCAGGCCAGTGACTGCAGTGCTCGCACCAGCTCCCTCTCTGGGATGTCCGTCTCCTGCTGGATCTCCTAAACAGTGGAGAGCTCAAAGTTCAGGTCATGGTAATGGCAAATATAGTCTAATCCAGTACATGTATTTGGTGATAAATCATTAAATGAGCTTCTAAGCTGGACTGGATCTCAGAAATGGATTTTAGTAACAAAAGAGACTGTGCATAGTGTGGTACTATAAGCCATGTGGCCTGCCAGGCTTGTAATACAGTGGGAGAAACCCTGGTATTGTGGAACAAAACTGTGACCACTGTGACACTGAGAGATGTAACAAACTGCACTGATGGGGCATCAAGAAAATGAACTGTATGAACTGTTCTGTACCTCAAAGGTGGACTTCTCTCTGTTGTTGAAGAGCATGAGTATGGTCATCTGGAAGGTTGAAACTTGCAAGATGTGCTTCCTGGTGTTGGATCCTGTCACCTGGGCTCCCCCCACCCCGACCTCCGAACCATCCTCCTGTGAAAATTCCAGGACAAAAACTTAATTCATGAACCCCTATTACAACATGAGAGCAGGCCTGAATTATTATTATTTTTTGTTGGCCACTGCTATGCTGTTATCATGAAGATTATAATATGATAGCAAACTATGACTTAGTTATTACTGTTTAATGTTATTAGTTATTTCCATTTTAAATGCCTTGCAGCATCACAGCTTCAGTGTGTAAAGGCTAATAATGAATCTTTAAATATAACCTTATCAACTTCATAAAACAGATATGAGAAATGCCATATAGTAATGCTATATAGAAGAAACTGCTACATAGCTTAAAGGAGAATGCTGCTCCAAAATAACCTCCAATTTTGCTCATGTGACAATAGAATTTGTTCCTGGCTAAGGTAAACAACAGTAAATGCTTGTAAAACAGAAACAGTTTTATGGCAGCCAAAAAAAATCATATTTCAAAAGTTAATTTCAAAATCATCATATTTTAAAGATGAAATGTCCTGATAGTCTTCTATAATGTGGCACAAACCTTCTTAATGGGACCGTAGAAGGTGGCGTTGAGGTCTGCAGAGCCCATATGGTGCTGCAGTGTGAGCTGCCTGCCACTGTGCTTGGCAAGGTAAAACCTAGACACAACAGAGGGAAGTCACGAACCGTTTCACTCTAATTACAGACAATTTACCCACAAAAAATATCTACACAGAAAAATGCAGAACTGACTAACCTTCTGAAGACCTCAAATGCATGTCGGGGTGAAGGGGGTATGTTGCACTTGGGTGTCGCTGACTGTGTTGGCCAGTACCCTGTGGTCAGGACTCTCACGGTCAGATCAACCCCTCCCAGTGACACCTGACATTGATCAACATACATCAGCACAAGAGCACTCCAGTGCACCACTGATTAAACACTTTACAACATGCTGATTTAATTAAACCCTGCAGCTCACTTCTGGGCTACTTTATAAACTTGCAATTAAGTTAGAAATAGATAGAAATTAGCTTGTAGAGTATACAAAGATAATGAAAGCATCAGCTATTTCCATGAAAATGGACCAATTGGATGCATCCATTTAAAGTCAAGCTCCTTTATTAAGTTTACCTATTAAGTCCACTTCAGTCAGGAGGCAAAGCTATGGCTAAAAGGGTGGAGATGCACTAACAATGGTGCAATTCCTTACTACTACTAATATTTAGGATATAATGTTTATCTGGTTGACTAATTATTCTGTGTTATACCAGACAATTAAAAAAATAATAAACATAAATGAATCTACCACTCCATTCAACAAAATACAATTCAAGGTATTTGATTGTGGAAAGGATCTGGTAAAAAAAATCATGTGGCAGCACAGCACAAGCATGAAACCAACACCATTTATTGACAAGATATGGGTAGCATGTCACATGATCACATTTATTTTGTGCAACAAAGGAATCATCCGGCAGTCATGCAGCCACATATTTTATTATAGATCAACAACCTTGCTAATTATTGAGACAGCATGAGCTGTTATGTAAAGTGTCTCCTCACCCCAGTTGTCTGTAGATGTTGTCTAAACTCGTCCATGGTGGTGTTGGAGATGCTCATGTCTCGGAACATTCCCTCCAGTTTAGAGGTGAACTGACAGCCGCACTCAGTCTGAGTAACATGAAGCAGAAGAAACAGGATTACACATGGCTAATCAAGGGTAAATTAAGGTACGTCAAACCTCATCTTCAGGACATGAAACCAACTTTTGTCAGTTGGTTACAGCAGCCAGTAGAAATTCAATTACATAGCTGCCAGGAGGATGGAAAAGACTAATTGAAAACAGACTGGCTGAGGGCCAAAGTGGCTGGAAGACTTGACAGACTTACTAATTATTTGCTTTTGGCTGGTGGCTAGTGTTAAATTTCAATTCCTGCTTGTATTACCTCGTATCCTCAACTTTTTTCGTGCATGGAATAAATCTTAAATGCTTAACATATGGCTTTGTGCAGCCATTTAGAAAGTCTCACAGAGTTTCTCAACATTGAATAAAACTTTTTAACTGTGAGCTGTGATGCATAGAAAACTACTGTAGTTATTTTAGCTTTTACATGGAATGGGGTGCTTGAAAACACAGGAAATACAGAAACCCCTTTAATACAAACAAAATGTTTGCTTTATGTGTACTCCTCTTTCTCACCACAAGATTGGAAACTGTATGTTGAGGTCTTATTTCACAGAAATGGAAGGAGCCAAGTCCAACACTAAATAATTTATTCAACAGAAATCCTGACTGTTATTCTAGGAACAGGCTTTCCTTAATCCATGTTTGTGGTTAATGTTATGCTCCTCCTCACCTTGAGCTTGGAGATCATGTTCTTCTCAGAGTCATCAGAGACGCTCTTGTTGGTGAGCAGCCTGCGGGCCAAGTGCTGCTTGTAGTACCTCTCGAACACATCCTTCTCCTGCATGAAGCGAAACAGCACCATGGCCTTGTCCAGTATAGACTCCACCTCCTGCTCTGTCAGCTGCAAAAATATAAAAACAAAACAGAGGGTAGAGTTACATAAATCAAATGAGCAGAACACACAGTACATTACATACACAAAACCTTGATAGGCAATAACTCCCTCGTCTTCCTATGACAACCTTTGATACAGAACCAGCCACTGGGGCAAATTAAACGTCAAACTATCAGATAGTAACCACCCTCCACAACAAAGAATGGCAAGGACAGTTGTAATACAAGAAGAAAACCTTATGGGATGACAGCTTATGTGGTAAAATCTGAGACTTGAAAAGATACATCCCAATCATGAAATTTTAAAGAACATAATGACAAAATAAATTAGAGAAAGAACTGGTCAGCTTGTGGTGACAAAGCCTCAATGAATAATAAAATATATACAATGTATCCCAAAATGAAGAGATGTGTCTGTCACAGCGCTCACCCCTTTCACTCCTTTCTTCAGTTTGTCATCAATGAAGAGTGAGAGGTACTCAGGTGAGCGGGAGTTGAGGTTAAGGAAGTACTCAAAGTCACCAGCAATAGTCTGCTTGAAGAGCCGGTCGTTATTAAAGGACTCCTGGAGGAAGCGGTCAAAACGCGACTTCAGGTCCAGCAGACCCTTCAGACAGGGACAACAGGGATAAGAGAGCACAAGGGAAGGAGAGAGCAAAAAGAACAGGAAGAAAGAAGAGCAAGAGTGCACATATTATTGGAAAATGCAAAACAAAAACATGAATTGTACTATGCTCTACATGAATTTCTTGTGCTTGTTGCCCTCTAGTGTTATTTATGAGTTATGCATCACCTACTGAAAAAATGCCTTAGAGTCAATATAATTGCATTTTGTGAGCAACTTGCTCCGTTCATTTAATGTATTTCCTGTTGAAACAGGATACTGGGGCAGGATGTAACAGGGAGGAATCATTCAAAAGTATAAGACAATGGGATATCAGTTAGGGATGGGAAGAGTGGAGGGGTGGGATCGTTTCATCCACTTCTTTTATTGCTGAAATTTTTTATATGCTTTGTGGTACACAATGAAGCCACCTAAGAAGATTTTCTCTTTTCCAAGGAGTGCAATGATCAAGTCAGCCCTGACTGTTGCTTCACTGTAAGGACACAGTGTGGCAGTGGCTTTGGCATGATGATCTTCTTACCTGAATGTAATCTACAGGGTTCTTTCCTTCTCCCTCCTCCGACACAAGTGCCTTGCCTTGCTCCCTTAGATATGAGCTCATACACTCACACATGGTCTTCAGCCCGTTGGGCACCCTGCTGAACAGCTTATACATGCATGCCAAATCTGTCGACAGAGCACACACACATGCACACAAGCACAAATACTAATTAAACACCTAGGAACATGTACTGACAATGACTGAGCAACCAAGTTCAGCTTAAGAAGAAATTAATTTGTGAAAAATGTGTTGCATTTTTTAATTCGACTTGACAGAGTCATTTGAAATACCTCTGGGAATACCTTTCAAAGACACTTGTCATTCTTGAGGATATGGCAGTTTGTGTTTATCACTGTAATCTAACCATCAAAATGGCATCCCTTAATAACACTGGTTGAGACACAAGGGAGAGAAAAATACCTTTTCTTTTCTTGTATATGAAGTTATAAGGTTTATTTAAGATTGATGGGGACCTCTGTGTCTCCACTGGGTGGAGTGATGCATGTATTTTCACTGTAGCTTGTGTGCATTTCTCCTTCACCGTTTAACTGAACCAGATGCTTAGCAGGAACAAAATGTTCACTGTAAGATGGCTACAAATGCAGGAAGTGTGAAAGAAAATCAAACAAAGGCAACAAAAGACTGAGCACTGACCCTCTGTCTTTCCATTCTTGAGCATGTGGACAAGACCCGAGTTCTCCATTTCCACTATGGTCTTCATGTGTTTGGAGATGAGCTCCCTCTCCACTACCTTGACGATGGGCTCCTCTGTGGATTTGTCCAGGCAGTGCATCACCCGCTCAATCTCCTCATTGATCCTGGCCTCCACCTTCTTTATGTACACACTGGCACTGTTCTCTGCCAGGAACTTTTGGCTCTCCATCTGGCATGGAGAAAAGAGGGATACTTACGAGCTCTGAACAATAGAAAGTTTCCCCAAAGTCTTTAAATGACAGTTAACTCTAAAAAATCATTTGACCCATTAAATATCTTGACCTTAAGGCTGTAGGTCACACAGGTGGTTTCTGACAGATAGATATCAGAGATCAAACTTCACTGATGCTCACCACATGCGAAAAACACCTTCTACAAACCATGTCTGCTTATTGAGAGGTATCTGCTTACTAACCAAAAGTTTTACAACTGTTAAATTTTAACCTGAACTATGAATCCTATCACCATAGCAACATGTTTTCTCACTACTCCCACAATTCTACTCTCGTATTCGGAAAGAGCTACTCACTCTGCTGTCTCTTTTTTTGGGATGTATATTATTGGAATAGATTTATTCCTAAAGGTAGGAATGGTCGCAAGCATGTGTCTTGGGGGTGCACTTGTATTAAATATAACTAAGTCATGAGTGACATTGTCCCACAAACCTGGAAAAATTCCGCAGACATTTCTAAGAACGGTGCCTCGAAGTCCTCTTCATAGACGGATCTCCCTTCGAGGCCGAGAATCATTAACATTTGGCAGGCGTTCCTGATGGCCCCTCTGGTGGAGACGGGAAGCAGGCAAAGGATTAAGGCATTTCCTTATTGAAAATTCAGGCAAATGTCAAAAGAATCAAAATACATCTGAGGCCCACTTGCTTGTCAAATGTGACACAAAACACAGCTTTTGGGGTTGTTTTTCTTAAAACCCCGACATACTATCAAACTGTTACGCTTCCCTCCTTTAGTTCTGTCTCTTATCTTTTCATTTGTTTCCAGTCTTCTTTTCCCTTGTCCTCATTATCTCTGTCCTTTATGTCTCTACATTCTCTACCATCTAAACCCAATCCGTTTATCCTGTTTTCCCTCCAAGTCTTTTCTCTTGCCAGGTGTGACTTGTGGTCTTATACACTGCGAAAACTCAAAATCGTACCAAGAATATTTGTCTTGTTTCAAGTCAAAATGTCTTATTTTGAGTCAAAATATCTCATTACACTTAAAATAAGACATGATCACCTCAGAAGTAACTTGTTTTTAGACAATTTTAAGACAAAATTTTTAAATCTGTAGTGGATGCTCTTGCAGAGCTCATGGAGTACAGACACCCAAGAGGCAATATCTCAGCTGCAGGCCACTGCATTTGCTTGTTTCATTGGCAAAATTTGCCAGATAAATCAATGAGAATCATAATTGAGTTTGGTGTGAAAATATCAGAGACTTTATTTTTAGGCCTATCGCCCTGCCGTATCATGAACTCTCACTAAAGTATTCTTCTGGCAGCTGGCAGCTATTCTACAATTTAGACAAATTTGATATAAGATCACAAAAATTAAAAATGTATCTAAGTTGTGCAGATCACAGGATCTGTTGTCTTGCACTACACAATTATCAAGTTTCCAAAATGTTACCACAGGCAAACTGCTCAAAAAAAGCCATTTATATCCAAATTGTCACTCTCAAAGCAAAGCTATAGGTTGAATTTCTTTGTAATAGTAGTGCTGCTTCATTTTCCAAGGCGTCAGAATTAATGTGCAAGCAGTGAATTGCTTGGGACTTCTGCAGGGCCCAACAGAAATGAGTTATATCCTGACCATGTTGTTAGTGGCTGATGCTTATCCTTTCTTTGATGCGAAAGGCCCTTGTCTGACTTCCAAAAACTAGACCCATTTTCTGTTTTTGCCTCAGCAAGACTTTCACAGTATTTCTCCTGGCAGGGCTCTAAGCAGTCTAACCACACAGCCTGGATGGACACTAACAGAATTAGAAATTCAAATCAATGTGTCTGGATTGCCATTTGGCACCGGGTGTGGCTGCAACTTAACTTTTGAACTTTTGAATTTTTATGCAAATAAAATGTGAAAGGCATTATTTCGGTGACCATCCAGATAGATATCACGGTACCAGATGTATTTTACAGCACTGCATTATGCCACAATCCTGCATTTACTGTTCAGCTCTGGTGACAGATGAGCTACTATTTTCCCTGCCTCATTTAATAAATACAGAGGATGGGAATTCCAGTTATTTCCCCAATTAATGGAGAGTTGAAATTTACTGTCTTGCTGTCTTCTCTGTAAAAATAAAGTTTAGGTCAGCCTCCTTTAATATTTCTATTGTGGGTATCGACCAGTGATAAATTAGGTGGTTGTACGCCTATCTGTGGTTGTCAGGCTACCTGTCCACCACCTCGCCCTTCCTCTCGCGTGCGATCATGTCCAGCAGGGTCTGTCGGAGGTGATCTCTGATGCAGCCATAGCGAACCACCTGATCCCTGAAGATGATGAGACCCAAGTTGTAGACATTCTCTACATTGTTCTGCTGTACGTACACCCGGTCCTGCAGGCCGAACACAAGGAAAAGGAGAATTTATGTTTAGATTTAAAATGGACGACAGTGAAAATTTTCTTCTTACCATCCTCAGTGGCCTTTGATCTATTAACCACCTCTTCCCCAAAACCCCTTGTCTTCAGCAAAACTGACTGGAAGCATGTCTCGCAAAAATCTTTGTGATGATGATTGTTAATTGCTCTGCATGTCTATCATCAAATTTACCTCATCTGATGACAAGGCCAGCCATTGACTGTTTATCTGTGAATGGACACCGTCTTTTTGTTTATATTTTCAAAGAGGTTCCACACAGAAGTTTTTGACTGTTACAGTAGATTTTACATGTTTCTTCTATTTGTACAGTAGCAACTAGCTAGCACATGTCATAGTGCTGTGGCAAATGTTATAGTGCCCTTGTGCAAAAGTGAGCCGAACTGAACGTGCCAAAATAATGCAAGAACATGAACTCTTGTGTTACTGCCAGGCTCCTGGAAAAAACAAGGCATTTTTTGTCTAAGAAAAGACAATATTCTCATCACCCATTAGATTTTTTTTTTTTTTTTTTAATTTTGTGACTGAAAATTATAACCAATCCCTAATTAATATGCTTTTTTATGTCCCCATCTCAGGAGGGTTTAGGTTGAATCTGTATTTAAACTGCATAAAATTAAATCAATTATGAAATATTTAAGTTCCTTGAATCAACCTAACCGCTGGACCACATGTTAATGCAGTATGGTGCTGTAATTACTGCATGTTAATTACAGTGCAGACCCTGCCAGTGCCTATCATAAATATAATCTATTTATTCAAACAGCTACCTTAATGTTTGAGAAATATCTATTCTTACTAATTTCAGTGACAACTGAATTATACTTGACTTTTTTGGAAAGTTACATTTCAGAACCAGATACAATGTTCATTATCCCACTGTCCTGTGCGTCTGTACACATATTAACAGTAATAGTGAAGACTGAAGTAGGCTGATCATCAAATGCATATGTTTCTTTGCTAATATGATGAATTTATGGCCATCAGTAGTGTATTTCCGACACATACAAAATAGACACTAAAAGGTATCACTCTAGGTTTGTGAGCCACACCTTTTGTTGATGGCTGGTCACCATGTCCCTGGCTCTATAGTGCCCAGTCTAACCTAAATTTTAAAATGCTGTGTAGCCCCATCGCCAAGCCAATGTTAGCCAAACCTAATAACTTAATTTGAGTACTTTCTCCAGACCATAAAGTTATCCCCTTGTAATCAGGGTAGGAACTAGCTGTTTATAATTAGTATTAATGGATGAATCTGGCATTCTCCTCACTACACCCCCTAGTAACTGACCTGTCATGTTGAGAATGGCCAGACACACTGAAAGGCGTTTCCTTTTTATTTATTTTAATGAAAAGACTTGGTGGCTGTCTGAATGCATTCTCCTCTAAAATTGTCTCAGGGAACATCTGCCACTCACCATGTACATCAGAATGTCTCTAATCATCACCATAGCTGTCTGATGGTCATTCCAAGCCTGATTCAGAGTTTGGAGGAAGTTGTTGTTTAGGGAGTTTAGAACATCTTCTCGTACCTTTGGGGGAGACAGACAGAGACAGACAAACACATGGTGGTTATATTAGAGAAACGCTTCTCAGGCTTTACAGGCAATGGAATGTCTGTCTACAAAAACACATTAACAAGTACACATTAACAAACAACATTAGAGGGCAAAATGTCTCAAAACAAGCTGAGATTTGAAGTTTATCTGTGATTTCTCGCAGTCTTTTATAGTCATTCCTCTTCCCCTTTTTCTTTTAGTACCTACTCTCTGCTATCCAGGCAGACAATAGCTTGATAATACTCATGCTGCAGTGTGACTCAGCACTGTAAACCTAATGTCCCTGTGGAGTATGATTCTAAAGGGCACACTGGCCTCCCCTTTTTCTCCCTCTGGACAGACATGATGCATTATCACCTCTGTTCCTACTGTGAGACTGACTCACTCCTTCTCCCCATGCAGGCCAGACATCAAGGTGTGGAAAGGAAGCAAACGTGTGCATGAATCTAAATGAGCCTTCAAAATATAGTTTGGGGAATGCACTTGGGGAATGCTTTATTTACCTTGTGAAATGATTAAGCAGACTCAAAGACATGGACACTTGCGGTTTGCAAGATAACTAAAATTTGTTTTCAAAGAAAGACAGTCAGCTACTTTTGTTGCCTAAGGCTATAGCAGAATGGTGGTACTTTCATGCTTATCTGGGATTCTCTTCTAAAAATTTCCAATTATCTAGGATTCCCTCCAGAATTCAATGAGTGCTGCTGATTTGTTATAATAAATGGTAAGTATATTAAACTAAGTTTGCTAAATGAGACGCTTACTTAAATAATACCTTGTTAAAAGATATTCAGAGGGAGACATTATACCAGTTTAGACAAAAGGTTAAATTTATGAGGGAGTGGATTGTGTTTATTTTCCATTATGTAAAGTAAAAACAAGCACAGACCCCTGGTCAGTGCTCAAAGGCAAATTCAGCCCCAAATGTCAAACTGAACTGTGTCATGGTTCAACAGGCCTCAGGTCACCAAATATCTCTCACTGACAGCTAATCTAACACCATCTATCACAACAAAAACAAGTAGCTTAACTGTTGCATCTGAATAGCTTCAGTGATATTCTTGTGCATAATATAAACTATTAAATCTGAGTATCATTCAGTCATGTCAATGCAACTGTGACTACTACTTCTGTCTGGGTGAAACTGAGGTAAGTTTATTTGGAATAATAGTAAAATGAATCCAAATAATCAAACATAACCACCACCGTCTTTCCACATAAGCTAGATGTAGATCTTTGTCATTGGATATAAACACACTGAGGTGTCAATTCTCTTTTCCTTCATTTGATCCATGTTGACATTTCCCTCAACTGTTGATTTAGGAAGAGCAAGTGCCAACTCGAGAATGTGCATTTAATAAAGCTGTAACACCGCCTGGCTGGTGTTCAATTGTGGCCTACAGCTGAGATATTGCCTCTTGGGTGTCTGTACTCCATGAGCTCTGCAAGAGCATCCACTACAGATTTAAAACTTAACAAAATTATTCATTGATAGCTTTCTCCAACACATTAGTGGGCGTTTTCACACATATTAAACTGACAGTTCCAAGATTACATTACTGTCCCTTGTGCTTGTTGTTTTCTTACTAGGATGCTCGTAATAATCAGATTCACCATAATTTCTACTGCAGCACTTGCTGTGGTTCACTCCAAATAAGCTGGAATTATAATGCACTGACTTCTCTCTAACATGTAATCAAAAAAACGATTTGTGGAAGGATAGTGAGCAGGATACTTAGACTTTCCACCTTGCACAATTACTCCTCAAGACGCCACACCCTTAAGCAGGATGCTATTTGCCAAATAACCATAATCTCCCATTAACCAATACTTGAACAACTCCCTCTGAAAGAAAATTTCCATCTTTGTAATTTCATTTTACTCCCACTCACTCTCAAGAGGTTGTTCAGGAATGGGAGGTACTCATGTTTTCTGGTATTGCCTTTGTTTTGAAAGGTTCACTTCAATAACCATACCAGTGATTTTGAATGTTTGGCTCGATTACTACAAATGACCCACATTTGACATTGCAACAGCCCATTTTGAGAATCATGCAGGGGTACTAAACATTTCGTAACACATCATCAAAATCTGATTTTCAAATCTGAAAACCTAGGGCTTTGTGATATGGCGATATATAGTGTGTAATGGTAGAAAAATGTCATCATTTTCTGTAATTTGGATGATGCTTAGCATTCTTCTGCACCCCACACGAGCGTAGGCAACAAAACCTAACTGCATAACAGACATACTAACAGAGCTTTGGTTAAATCATGTGTGGAAGTGTAGCGGTAGCTTTGCGGTAACGGTCTCCAGCGGTGTTAACGTTTGTCCTGATCGTCGCACTTAACACGGGACAGCAGTGTCATTTTATTAACTGCGCTAATGAAGCTCACTGAAAACTCAGCAGAAGTCATGGCTGCATCCACTGAAACAAAATGTCCACTCCAAAGTAATGTGTTCATTTATTTCTTACTGTGTATTTAGTGACACCTTGCAGTCTACAGAATTTGGGCATGAGCTGGCAACATCAGAACAGATACGCAAACCTCATCAGTTCCAGCTGGTTGATGAGACATGAAAACCGGCATCATGTTGCCCTCATCAACAAGCACCAAACACGGAGGTCGCGCAAAACTCTAGCGGACCTCCGTTGCCCATCGCCCTATATGTAGTTACAGTTCTTGAGAGGAGCAGGGAACTCCAGCGGCAGCCTCTGCGGGAGCCACACACACCTGTGGCGGATTGACAGAAAGATAAATAGTCTAGTTAACCGACTGAGGAAGTGTCGCTCCATATGGTGCAATCATGGCACTATTGTTGCCTGGGAAAAAAACAAGTGCCAACATCAGGAAGCATTTACGGATCGCCGACAAGACTCCTTCCATCATTATCCTTATCATCATTATCATATTTTAATGTTTTTTTTATTTTGTTTACTGTTGAATTGAGAATTTGAACAAACATTCCAAATTCCCCAGTAAAAGAAGAAAAAAAATAAAAACTATAATAGTTAGTTGATAAGTAACTTTTACTTGTCAAGCATATATTCCAAAATGTAATAAGAAATAGGCCTCTCCATGTGGTCTTTTTATATAAACGATTTATTCATGTAATTTACTGAAAATGTGCTAAATCGTGATATATGTCGTTATTGGGATACAAAATGACGCATATCGGGATATGAGATTTAGGTCATATCACACAGCCCTACACCCACCTTATAATGTTTTGCTGCTGTAGGTTAACAAGTCGTCGCCATTCATAAACCACGGAGCTGATAATTCACTGTGTAAAACAAATGTTTTGCTGGAGACAATTTTCTAGCAGAGAAACTGCTTCACTACGCCAAATTTCATCAGCACATCACCACATTTTCATCACTAGTATCGTGACATGATACACTGTTACACCCCCAGGGCAGCATTCAGAATCCAACCCTCCAGTGATCTGCCGCAGCGTTGTGCGGCAGTGTGGGTGTGTCACTACGTGGCCCGTCTGCCCACTGTCTGCCTGCTCCTTCTGATTGCTGGCTTACGAGACTGGTCATCAGAGTGTGACATCAGGTTGCATTCCAGCAAAAGTTGAATCTGGCTAAACTTCTCACTGGACGGCCACTGTGTGTTTTTCGTCAGATGAACCTGCAGCACTCTGTTGGTGATCCCATTCAAATAAATGGGGGTAGTGCATTTCTGCTGGACTGCCAGATTCTGTGTGAATGAGCCATAACGGTGATGGAATGCTGTAGAAATGCTCCAAGAAAAGTCTCAAAGTTAATTTTCACATTGTAGTGGAATGAATGGAAGCTGGATTGCCTGATGGCTGGATAAAAAGGTAGTAAAAATGATCCTGAAGCTCTAAAATGACTGTGAGAATGACTGTGACAATGAGTACATTTTGTAGATATTATGCTAAACAGGCAAAACCACTGGTATGGTCCTTTAAGTTTTCAGCAGTCACAGGCTTAATAGGAGACTTACAACGACTTCTGTTGCAACAGGGGTTGTCAAACAATCAGTCTCAATTTAATCCTATAATTTAATCAGTTGATCTGATTCAGTTTTGATTGACTACTGCACACCCTACCTTCCCCTGTTCTCTTTGACTGACAAATACAGTACTGATTATGAATTATTATTTATTGTTCTTATCAGGGTGGGAAATTAACAAGCCTGGTTCTTCTGCTCACCCACAAACTTTTACAGCAAATCAACTGTAATGTCAGTGTTTTCTTCTGTTCTAAAAATGTAGTCAGCTGACAAACTAGTGAAAATGTGAAAGTGAGTGTTCAGTTTCCTCACGCTGAGTAGCCACTGTGGCAGATGGACAAAAAAAAGTTAGCTTGCTGCTCCATCTGTAAAGTAATGTGCTACTGCTGCCTTGGCCAAGTCTCATTTGTGGAAGATATTCTAGATCTCAACAGGATTATCTAACGTAAAGGTTAAGTAAATATATATATGCATTTTTTAAAATCTATTACAGACCTGAATAACAGAGCAGACAAACACACTGTTAATACACAAAAAACTAGAGGCAAAGGATTTCATTCATTTTGCAAGTAATGTGTCATCACTTGATGCTGAGTGTTTGGCCAGATTAATAAAGTGTATCACTAGATGAACACTTTTTGGTGTGTTATGACAATCTCCACTGTTAGTTGAAAGGAGCACAGATGGTTGCTGTAGGTTTATTGATGTTTTCACAGAAATGAAAACTGGTGACGTGACGGCAATAACGTGACTTCAAATCACATTTAGCTTTTATGGCTCAGAAAAATTTGGTATTATTATAGGTCAGAGAAAAGATGAGGTGCGCACTTCCAAAAAACACTTTGGCCAGGTGCTGGAGTCAACACAATAGTCCATAGTAGATGATAAAGATCCTGCACACTGTAGCTCCCATTCAGAAAAAAATTTATTAAGACAAGTGCAATCACGTGACGTTTCGAGCCAAAATGCCATGATGATACACTTGTGCATCATCATGGTCTGAGGAAGAGCATTTTGGCTTGAAACGTCACTGTGTTGCACTTGTCTTAATAAATTTTTTTCTGAATGGGAGCTACAGTGTGCAGGATCTTTATCATCTACTACGTATTATTACAGGTATCATAAATTACTGTTGCCATGCAAGTTGCAACATTTTCTAAAAATACTGTAACCCTATCATGCAAGCCTAACAATATATCACTTTTTTCAAACTAAAAGTTATCAAAGGTTTATACGACACATCATAAAAGCCACTGCTGTGTTTTATGGTGAATGGCTTTCTTATAAAATAAATTCATGTCAAAGTGAGAAAAAAGGCACATGTGCAAACTGAAATAAAAAGCAGGGATGGGATAGTATGTTCACTGCCCATTTTCCAAATTTTAGTATGTGTGAAGCTTTCCAGCTGGGAACGTTGTGTGCTCCTTGAGAAAATGTCACTGTAGAGATCAGAACTGCTGCTAGGAAAGGAGACACGGGTTCACCAGGTGTCTATTCAAGCTAGCTATTCTTAGGTGCTTACCCACCTCAGTCAGCGTATTCTGTTATGCCCATTAAACTAAAAATATTGAGGAGAAAAAAAAAACTCATCAAAATATATTTAACCCTGTACCTATCCTATGCCATAGCACCCTGTCTTGCCAAGCTTCATTTGTTAATTCAAGTGCTTCTATAACAATAAGTCCTTATACTGCCTTTCACCGGCTTTACTTGACTGATGTAGAATTTCAGCCAAAACTTTCCTTGCATTGTTGAAGAGGTATAATTGTCTCTTTCAGTGCTGTCAAGTGCCTCTGTTGATTTGGTGCAACTGTACTTGAGCACTTGAAGCAATAGCCTGAGCCCAAAGGTGTGTTGCAAAAATACAAGGACAGCTCCCCAAATTGCTCTTGAGTTGCTGGATTCAAAGCTATTAGCCATGATAAAAACAATAGAGCAATGTGGATTTACTTGATTAACTGTGTCAAAGAGTGAATGTCCCTGGCCTGGTCTGTAAAATTAGCTTTTAATCTAGGGATGCTGACACTGTGCTAAAATTTTGTATTTTTAAGGACACTTTTAGCCAAGACGTGTATCTACAAACAAAAGGCTTGAGAAACAGATGCAAGCTGTCTTGATTTTTTTCCCCCTATTTTGGCTGTGTTTCAGAAATGGTGGGAAAAAGAGGGACATCAAGGATTACTTCAGGTATTTTGTGCAATGGCACCAAACGAGCGGTCCAAACCTACACTGGTTATTCAAAGTAATGTTTGTCATAAAATGTTCAGTATTGTTATCAGAACATCACTATATTTATCCACCAAGGGGACACAAAAAAACAAAACAAAACAAAACAAAAAAAAACCTCTATTGGTGTAGTCTAGTGCTACCCTTACTTCACTAATGTGCTGCCTCTGTCTTGGTCTACTATGTGCATTCAGTGGAACCACCTTGGAGACCTGACCCGAAACATCCTCTGATTAATACAAGTCATTTTGGAGCAATGTGTGCAGGTTGTATGCTTCATTTTCACCATCTGTGTCAGCCTTACTTTGTTTATAAGATGCTCAGTGACGACCTCCCGCAGGCCCGTGTAGAGCTTCTCGCCGTGCTTGTGGAGCACCATGGTGTAGGCATTCCTGTACAGCTCCTCGAAGCTCAGCCCGCTGTTGTTCTTCCTCTGGATCTCCTGGATGGCATTCTTCAGAAGGTCCCAGATGTTGTTGACATACTTCTCATCCATTGTCATCTGTAACAGGCACACAGTTGAGCTTAATAAGATGACCATCTCACCTCTGGTTATTTGTTAATAACATGGGGAATGCAGTCCCCTAACATCCTCTCTCAGGTCATTCCTTTTTACTGGACTCATAAATGGAGGTAGATGATGCAATATCAAGCAACAGAAAAGAACACCAATGAAAATTAGCCTCCAAATGCAAACTGTCTCCTATGTCACTGCACATTTAGTCCAGTGATTTTGTTTTCCATTGGAAAAGTGGGCCAGAGGATAGGGGTGTGGAATATCTGGCTAGTTGACTGTGACAAACACAATCTTTAAGACCAATCTGCTCTATCACATACAGTGTTTTCCCTTGAAATTTTTTAGTGGTGGGTGGCAAAGTTGTTGGTCTAATGCGTGTGTAAACACAGTTGATACCCACTGAAACGCCACTTTCTTAATGTATTTATCTACATTCTGCAACCCATGGGCTATTCATTATCTCAGACTTTATGGGTTTAACTAAAAAATACAGTACTATGTATTTGCTGGTAGTAAGCTGATAATAAAGGAGATAATGAGGACAGGAGGGGTGAGGAGAGAGGAGACACCCCACTATACACTGTGCTGCTGACTGTGTCAATACTGGGTGCAGAGCTGGGAAAAGTATATCATCACCACTGATATAATATTAAAAGGAAATGGTGCTATCTAGAGATAATAGCACCTTTACTCAAAGTCATATAAAACATTACATAATGTACAAACACATACACACACTGCACAGCCGGCCAATGGCCACTGCTGAGAAGCATGAAGAAGCTCAACCGTCCACACATGCAGACAGGTGTAGACTAAAGCAAAGAACTCTACATGGCATAGAAAGATATGCTGCTTCCTTGTTGCTCAATTTACACTTTGAAATGTGCACAATAACAGAACCGGTATAGACCGTTGCTTCAGTCTCAGGAGCGTGACGCTTTTGTGACACAACCTAGATACGGCGTTACATACAACCTTGTGATGATTCAGTATTTTACGGGATGGTCAGCAGCTGTAGCTTTAAAGGCATGATAGAAATTTTATGCCAATAATTTTAAATTATTTTATGATGTTCTGCATAAACTGCCCAGATTTAGTGGTGGGAAGGTTTTACACCACTGCCTATGGACGGGGAGCACTGAAGACTTCAATTAAGATTATCTTATTGTAACCCTACTAATAATAAAAAGTTACTATGTTACAGTTGAAAAAGGCACTGCATTGTAACTGTGACCAAAATTCTGCCAGCATCTTAACCCCTCAGTCCCTCCTTTAATTCCTACATCTTCACTGTCTGCTTTATTGCTATGAAACATTTTGACTTTTACAAGCACTTAGGCCTAGGTTTCTTTATTTCATCAAAGTCACAACATGATGACACAGTTAAGAGCTAAAAGGAATAAGCATAAAGTGCTTCCCTTGGACGGCATTTTAATTTAAGAGGAGAAATTTAACATGCAGCACTCTTCACTGAGCATTTTGTCTCCCCAGCATCGCTACATATGAAAGCACTGGGCCACTGAGATAATTATAGTCTAGTTTACAGGTCATCATATGGAGACAATCACATCCGGTGGAGAAACAGTGGGGGAAACCATACACAAAGCATAATGCATACCAAGACAGTTACTACATCTATGTAGAGCCAAAACTGATGTGACAAGAGGAAAAAAGATGACATCTGTAAGTAATTTTCACAGGGAACAACAGGATCTGGTGTGTGCTATTCTACCATTGACCCCCTCTAAAATATAAAATATTCTGCTAGAATTTGGTGTGAGTGCTCAAATGACCCCCTTCAAAAATCACAGGTAATAAAACAGGTCCAAGAGTTTCTGCTGAGTGCACTCGTTGCTGTCACTCCTTGTTGTTTCTGGTGGTGCTACATTCTTTTCCTCAGGTTCAGTCAGTGCCGGTGGCAAAATGCAGCCAAGTCCCTGAAAACATGATTCATAATTTTCCCATGGAAACAATGCTATGCCACTGGTGAAGAAATGCAGATTACCTCTGATTTAACTTAGTTCATTTTCAGCTGTGTTTTTCTGTTACCTCTCTCTGATTTACTTTTTCTGCTGATGGGTAACAAAGTTCTTAACTTTTAAATGGATGCAATTTAGACAGATCACAAAGTAGGCTAGGATTTAGTTTAGAAAATTAAAATTCTAACAGTCAGTCACATTCATAAAATGCAATGATTCGCAAAAACTCTTTAAAAAGGACAATACAAGTGATTCTGCATGTTTAGCATAATATCTACAAAATGTACATACTTCACATTTCTGCTAATCTTTTCCCAATGCAAGCAGTGGTATTTTACAACCCTGGCATCATTTTTTTTCTACCTTTTATCCAGCCATTATTTGCCATTCCTTCCACTACAATATTTACGGAAGGTAGACGGAAACGGTCCTGCTACCAGAAAACAGTCCCCGGGGAAATGTAAATTTTTATGTTTTAGTCAGTTACATTTTTAGTTTTAAGTCTAGCATCACACTGATTTGATAGCCACTCCTCTCTCTATACCAGCACTCTCCATACCCAATGTAATACATTTATCACAATAATAGTGTAGACAGAGACTACAGTAAAACTGTCAGTCTATAAAATCTCAGCAATAATTTAAACATGGGGAAAAAACCTGAAGAAGTACCATAAAAAGCTAAACATTGTGCATTGAGTTTTGAGATTTTCTGGGAGAGGGTATTTCACGAAATAGAGGCAGTGTAGGCTATGTATTTCTGTAATGGTTTAATTTTTAGTCCATAGGTTTTTCTATAATCGATTTCTTGTTCAATACACAACCATGGTGACTGGATCTCTGTTTTGACCATGCCAGACATGCCACGGACAATCTAAAAAAGGGGGCCAATCTGGAAAAAATATCAACAATAAGTCTGTGACAAAACTTTCTTACTGCACAAAACAACAAATCTGTATCCCCTGTACACTTCTCTGTTCAGTTCTTGCATCCTCAGTACCTTTGTTGAGGAAGTAACTCAGCACTGATGTCTCCAAAATAAACATTTACTGTGCTGAATGATATTGATTAAAACTGTGTTCAGTAAACATACAGAGCTGAGGTGTGATGAAGTTGTTTCATCTTTGATGGAAGAATCAAAGATGAAAACCAGATCATATCTGCAAGCTAGCAGTTTGGAATGCTGTTTTTCCAGAAAAAAAACAAACAAAAAAAAAAAAACGATTAATGTCCACACTTTCCATGAACAACAATATGTGTCCATTATAATGCTCACCCATTCAAACCTGCTCCTCTTCCTCAGTACACGCTCAAATTCCCCTCAAACCACCATTGCCATAACAGCAACAACAGCAGTCACACAGTAATACTAAAATTAGGGCTGTATTATTATGGCAAAAATTGCTGATTACTTGGATAAATTGATTCATAATTACCAACTGTGATTATGTGTCTGTGTGTCAAGAAAAATGAAAAGGTTTAAGAGCCCTTTTGCACCTTAACGCATCTTTTCACTTTTTTCTGTGTAGTGTTTCCTACTGAAGTACAAAGTCTTGTTTGTCACTGTCTTACTACTGTACTTGTAGGGATCCTTTATTTTACAAAATTTGAACTCTAAAAAAATAAACAATGCAGCTCAAAATATAAATGCACAGCATGTGCTACATCACTGTATTTTGTTTTCTTTTTAAAATGCAGCTATGTTTTTTCCAAAGATGACTTTTGTAGTTTTTCTTTTTGATTCCTTCTGGACATGCCTGCTCTGGACTGTTCATTTTGGTGACATGGGTGCACCCTGCTGTATTATAAACTCCCTCAGAGTCCCGTGGTGGTATATCAAGTGCTTCCGTTATGAGTGACCCGCCACGACTTTTGAATGTGCAAACACTTCAATATTACTGAATTATATGATTGCTTACTGCAGAATTTAAATTGTAAAATATGAGTATCTATTAGGGCTGCACAATATTGGAAAAAATATTGTGATATGAAAAAATCCAAAACATTTTATCAGATACATGCAGTGTGATACTCATGTACACACAAACACATATATACTGTTAACAATCATAATTTTCATCATTTTGGTACTTAAAGAGTCTACCCTCTTCTAACGAAACAAACCCCCTGCTACTGCTGCCACAATTAGTTCGGCCCTCTTCCATCCCTCCAGAAATCAGCTTGACTCCTAACCCTAACCCCACTTGGGTTTCACTTATGTGACTCTGACACCAGAGTGGACAAGTGGAGAGGTGTTTGGGGAAAACTACATGTTTCTTAATAAACTTTACAAATCAACTTACCGTATTTTACCAATGAATCGCCCGGCCGCAAATAGCCGCCTGGTTCTTATAAACGTCTGGGGTCTGCACCCATTTTGCGTATTAAACGCCCACCCGAATAATGGCCTGGTGCAGGTCTGTGCAGAAATTAATAAAGGCCTGCAGCGAATAGCCGCCTGGTTCTTTTAAACGCCTGGGGTCCAAGTTGATTTTGCTTATTAAACGCCCAGGCGATTAATTGGGGAAATACGGTATGTGCCTGTTGTGTTACTGACATGTTTTCTACCATTTCTAATGATGTTCAAATGTATGCTTAATGTGCATGGTGGAAGATAAAAATGCCTCCCGGCATGGCTGAGGATGGTAAAACTCTCAAACACAGGCAACAATCAGATTTATCTGTACGCCGGCAAGAGGTAAGTACAGATAGATCCAGATACTGCAAATTTTGTGTGTGTGTGTGTGTTTAGCATTTCTTGAATTAGAGTACGGACCAGCCCTGTGACAGTAACTTTTAACGAGCACTGAGACGAGGTGCCGCTAATAACGGGAGTACACACACTCTAAAGCGGCCTTGCGTCCCTGAACGCCTGCCTCTAGCTTCCAGGCGACGTTATCTGTGACAGTGGCCACGTTGTGTGCATGTTTACAAACAGGTGACATTCAGGCTCTGGATACACAGTGACAAGTTCACTATGTGCTCTGGTGAAGGGGTACACTTGATCAGTTTATCAAACAACCAAAGCAGGCAGCGCTCATTTTCAGGTTGTGAGCGGTGACTAGTGGGCTTGCTTTGGTTGTTTGATAAACTGATCAAGTGCTCCCTGTCACCAGAGCACATAGAGAACTGATGGCTGTGCATGCAGAGCTAGTGTGTTACTAGCAATGAACTCTGTGTATCGAAGAACGCTTACATCAAACTAAATTATTTAAAATCAAATGGACTTTTCTAGAAGATAAGTCACAGAAAATGAGAACCTTGAGAGTTTTCCCATTGTATATAGCAGCAAAATGTTGATGGATGGTATTTTTGAGTTAATTTGCCTTACCTGACATTGCATATCCTAAAATGTGACTATTACACATGTGTACATCGCAATGTCAATGCTGAAACGATATACATATTGTACAGCCCTATTATCCATGATTAGCCTATTTATGCAAATAAATCCCTTCTTTCCTCATTCTGTCAGATTCAGAGAGAACATTTTACCCACAAATTGTGTAGATTTCATGAAAGTAATGACACTGCAAAAAATAAACTGTGCTGATTGATCATTTTAAGTCAAAGTTCCTGGTCTGAAATTTGTTTTCAAAATTTACCAGTTCACAGACGGAAAACAGCATGTGCTAACCATTCTTTTCTTATGGCGCTGCTGCCTCAAACAAATGTTCTATATTGCAAACACAGAAACAGGCTCCCACAATAATTATATAATGAGATTTTCACTGTTTTTGAAACTCTGTACAACAGCTTAATTGAAGCAAAACTGGCACAAAATCCTGCAGTATGCATCATTTAGGGAAAGAAAATGATAATAACCAAGTATGAATTAACGGCATCAAAATGCAACTGATTGTCAGCACCCACGGGGTTGAATGTGGGAGCTATATGGCCTTGCACAAGCATTAGCCATTTCTGATTCTACACTGCTATCAGTGAATGGGGCAGAGCATTTGCAAACCTTACACGCGTGCTTTGAAAGTGATTTCTCCTCTATTGACTCTCACATTCAATTTGTGAAACAAGTCTCAATTAGTGGGCTAGTAGGCAGAGAGGCCATCCCCTGACCAAGAGGTCGGACATTTGATTGCTGCACCAGCCATCTTCTCCATCAACAGCGACAAGTGAACTGTCCTTGGGGAAGACAAGGAACCCCTACCTGCTCAATCACTGTTAGCCGCTTTAAGCTCTTAGTGATAAGAGCATCAGTGGAATGTCTAAAATGTAAGGTTGAAGAGATATAAGCCAATATCAATACCCTATCAGCCTGTATGTAGGACACTTGTCTTGTTTAAGAGTTTAAGGAACAATCACGTACATGTGAAGTTGTTGTTATCCTTTTGGGACACTCTACTGCGGTAACTGCCAACAATGCATATCTTTGGTGTAAGATTAGACTCAAGTACAGTACAAGACTACCACAAACTATTAATTCTTCATTATGCACTTGCACAGTTGGAAACATACAGTGACTAGTGTATGCTTACGCCAGCCAAAAGCTGGCAGTTTAAATTTGGTGCCATGTTGTAGGTGAAATTCTCTTTGTTTTATCTGACTTTTGCTGATTAAAACAATTATGTAATAATTGGGCAATCAGTAAAAAGTTAGTTTTGTTCCTTTGTGAGCTGCAGTAAAGCATTACCACTTCAACCATCCAAAGCTGGACTGATAATGAGAGTCCTTGGCACATTGTTCAAACCCCCTCTTGCAAAGCTTCAGCAACTCCTCTTAGCATTCTTATAGGCTTTCCAAAAGCAAAGGCCAGGCAAAGAAATGGGAGCCAAAAGAGAAAATTGTGCCTTATTGATGTGTGTCACCCCTAGTGGAGAGGAACAGTGTGTGCTCATTCTAAGCAGACAAGCCCAAACACATGCATGTCAAGATGCTGCTTTAACGTCAATTTCTCTGTCAGGGCTGGGCCACATTCAGTGGGCTCACATTAAGTCCCTTCCAAATTAACAGCAGGTTTGTGGCTGAGACTTTCTATTCCCTGGCCACGATGGGGAACTTGAAATCCATTTGAAGCAGATGAGGGATCAGGCAAATATCTGGGAAACGTGCAATCATATTCATCCAATTACAAGGACACTGAAATTTCATTTAACGTGGAATGAGGTCAGTTCATCTAAATGAGGTCCTTTAATGACTGGCAGACAAAGGAAGTGACAGGTGGATGGGGAAAAGAACCCTGAATCTCATTATGAGCAGTGCAATACTCACAGAAAGAAAGCTGCACGCAGTTTTTACCCCTACAGCTCTTAATACAAACTAAAACTGGGTTAGCTAGCTCAATCCACGTTAGCATCCAGCTACCAAAGACGTTGCTGCAGTTTCTCGCAGGCAGTAAGAAACGTAGCTGGTATTTCACTGCACCAATGCCAGGAAGCCTACATTTACGGCTCAAACACAAAGGTGAGATTCATTTGGCCACAACAGCCAAAAGCAGTCAAAACAACAAGTGTCAGGAGCCAGTGCTAACCCTGGCTAGCCTGCCACTGAGCCTGTCGACAAAGCCAATTTGCTAGCTAGGCGAGTTGTGAGGATTAAAGCAATGAAACTGAAAAAATAACACCATATTGGGTTAAACACACAACAGGACAGCTAATTAACCAATCAGTCAGTTAGTTAGTGAAGAGTCGTATCAACAGGAAATTTGACTACTGCAGTTTGTTTACGAATAGTCAGGCCACAGCTATCTGCTACTCAGCTGGCTAGCCTGTTAGCATGTAGCTAGCGAGCAGCCCAGACCACGGTGATCGAGTCACCGCCTGCCGGGCCGACACAGCGCCTACCGCGGGCTGTACTCACAGGAAAGGCCCGTATCCTCATCTTGGTGTCCTTCTTGGTGCCGCCTTTGCTGAGATTGGACATGGTTTATCTCGTCCGTGTGCTCGGTTTTCACATGAAAGTCTTCTCCGGAAAGGGACGGGGACGTCTACTGGTTGTGGAGCAGCCGACGGGGCTTTCACTCGACCTTCCCTGGCAGGTCCGCGTCCCTGCACTCAAGTTTATTGTTGACAGCCAAATGCCAAATCCGATAGTTGTTCACACAGCAATGGCGGACTACCTGCAGTTCTCATTGCGCAGAGCTCACGCACTTCAACTCGCGCGAGAAATCGATAATTTGGAGCAAGTTGTCAAAAGCAATTTTTCATGATAATTATTACAGTCATTGAAATATCATCTAGAGCTGTGGGATTAGCTGATGATATATATGTAACAGAGAACACAAGGTTATGGACTTAATATGCTACTTGATTTAGGATGCACTAAAAGTTTACTTATTAGGTTTTGCACATCTGGATTCATGGAGAGTATGCATTGTGGAATCACCCATCAAGTAGAATTATGTTATTTATGTATGCAGTAATTCTGTGAGCAGCCTTCAGCTCTCATCTCTGGCTGGCATCTGTAGTGGCAAAGCAACAGGGGAAAAGCTTTGTGCCTTTTCTGCCAAAGTCAGAATACTCAGGAGGCCTGATAAGAGCTCCTCATGTGGGTGCGAGGCTGTAATTTACCTTTGAGATGACATTATTCAGAGCAATATTCATCATCGCACAATGGCAACATGTGGGATGGGTAAGCTGGAGGAAAGCCGGTGCCTCCATGTCTAAAACAATTGCACATAATGTCAGCATTACCTGATACAAATGCACAATTCAGAGATATTCCCAGACAGCCACAATTTACTGCAACAGAGCCATTGCACAGATGGTGAGACTATGCTGTGTGTGGTGCTATAGATTTAGAGAGACAGCTCACAGAAACCAACAAGTGTTTCACCAGATTTATTCCAAGAAAGAAAGAAAGAAAGAAAATTTTCATCCTTTTTACTTTCCAAAATGCCCTTGTTCATTACTGTATATCTGGAGAGGACCAAGACCATCACCACTCAAAACCTAACAAAATCAAATAATTAACAGATGGTTCGTTTTTAGTTCTCAGGATAAGCATCACTTATACATTTCAGATTGGTTTGGGTTTTTATTTGTGACAGAATATCATATGTATATCGTAAATACACACATTGTTTCATCCCCTCCGTCTAAAAGTCTAAGTTTGGGGTTGTTCAAAAACGGCATGAAAAAACAAGACAACATAGGATGCAACCACTTCAAATACATTAAAGAACTGAAATACTTCCCATTGTAATAATGACAGACAATCAAGTAACACTTTTTTCCCAAAACTTTGATATTTACAGCAATTATATATTTGCCACTTTTAACAATTATGTCACAGGTGATCATTACAATGGCGTTACATCAAATGTTTGAATCCTGCCATTCTGTGATGGTGGGAAATAGACTTTGGTTTCTTCCTGGACAAGCAGCAATTTCAGAAATGGTCATAATTTAGTATAAGCCTTCCCTCACCTCAACCCGAAACCGCTTAACTCCACTGTTAGGCAGTGAAGGAAAAAAATAGAATACATTTTGAAAATATGCCTGTTTTTCATTTTGCAGCTTGGCCAGGAGATAGAAATCATTTGATTGGCACATAGAGCCCTGACTCGCTCAAACAAACAAACAAACAAACAAACAAACAACCAAACATAAAGGGAAAGAAATATAGTCAGTACAGAAAATTGTCCCTAGGCCTAGACTCTCAAAAGCATTTTAGAACTAAAATTGTCATAGTCCATTGAGTTTTTCAATGAAACTAACACAATCTGACACTTACATGCTTCTGGGAAACCAGACCTAAAGTAATAACTTAACGACAGACAGGCATAGGTATTTACATAGCAGTCTATGCATCGTCACAGAAGCAGACACTTCATATTGCACATGAAAAAGGCAGGTCTGAAATTGTATGGTAGAGAAAATAACAGCAAAGAGGAAAACCGGGGGTAAGAGACACCTCTAGAGAGAGAGAGAGAGCGAGAGTGAAAGGCTCCTCCACACAGACACCTGTATGCCCTTTAAAATGTAGAAATGTTACCGTAAAAATATGCAGTCCATGTAGCAGACTGAGGCAGATGCATTCATAGACACTTTCATCAATTCCTGCTGATGCACATCCCAGGCCATGTAATAAATACAATAATCCACTTTGCTAACCGACTGACCTGGCTACTTTATGCCTCTCATGAGACATTAACAAAAACATATATGGCAAGATCCCACGACTGAAACAGTGTTTATTTCCTCTGCCTTCACTAGCATTATGTGGGCTGTGTCGGAAGGGGACATAATGGTAATGGTTCAGTACATTTTGGTAGAACCCGTGTCTGTGTCTTTCCTGGCTCTAAAAGAACTGGTAGGACTTGATGTTTCTCTTCTTACTACTTACCCCATAAACCACCTCCTGTTACAAGAAACACGTGGGTTGTCCCTCCTCTCTCTCTCTCTCTTTCTCTCTCTCTTTTTTTCTCCATACCTACACATCCATCCACTCATTCACCCTCTAACTCCTCCACATACATCTCACACACAGTACAGCGGTGTCCATTATAGAAGTCTCCCATCATCCATTTATTCTTAACACTGCAGCATTTTCCTCTCAAATCATACAAGGTAAAACTGAATGTTATGTATCGTAACACAAAATCCATGGCCCTGAAATGTCTGGTTTACAAACTATGTGAGGCACTAACTGAGGGCTGAACAAAGTGAACATAATCCTAATTTTCCAAGCAATGCCTTGTGGAGGCAACGGTGAAGCAGCATGGCAAAAACGGCACACTGTTGTTGCAACACTTTCAGGAAAAACAGTGACTTCTATGATGGTCACACTGGTACTGTAAATCTTTTATTAATTTTCAGATGCATTGAGAACTGAAAAAAAAAGGTTGGCTGTCAAGTCTGTCCCTGTCAAATGACAGTTGTGCAGACTGATTTTTTTTTAAGCTTTAGATTACAGGATAGAAAGGTGTGAAAGATGACTTCTGAGGTCTTCACACAGGTATAATATTTCACAAATATACATCTTCTGAGCATGGTGATCATTCAGTCAACACACCGATAACTAAACTATATGTCTATAACAAATATACAACATACATACTAAACAGACTCTTTATTTCAATTTTCATATATTAAAAGCTCTAAGAAAGGCAGCAAAGATGCGCAATAAGGCAGATCCATATGACAGTCGATGACACACCCATGTGACACGTTCTACTCTGGCACATTTACACTCACAGATGAGATGGATCTTTTAAAGGGCTTCGGTTGCTCTGTCTAAAGTGGTTGAACTGGGAAATCAATAGAGAAAGCAAGAGAAAATGGGAGTGAGAAAAAGGGTGCAGGGTAGAGAGGGAAACATTTTGGGTGGGTTTTCATCCATGGGCAGCCATTGTTTGAGGTGTGGATGTGCTGAGGTGAAAATTAGTATGTGTACTGAGTGCGTTTTTGTGTGTTTACAGTAATTTATGCATGGCGTAGGGTGCTGTGGCTATAGGGCTTGAAACATTGATCAGTGATTGTCAAATTGTCCCCCAAATCCATATATGAGAAACAATACATGTGAAAGTTAAAATGTCATTTAAAGCAAATGGAAAAACTTTCCCCTGTACAACTTTGTGGTCATGAATTAATTAATTATACTATGAAGAGCTGAATACAAAAGACTTTTCTTATGATATAAAAATGGACTGCATTAATGTTTAAGCAATGGAGAAATAAACATTGACCCAGATTAAAGGAATAATACATGAGGTGCCCATACAGCATGCATTCATAAGCATCAGGACAGGGACTGTGGTGGCTGCTTGTGTGTGAGCATGTACAAAGCTTAGCCATTTAAATCAATGTAAGTTGTTATGAAACATTTTACACTTTATATCACTGTTACATGTTGAAGTAGTCTTTTTTTCCATAACAATGAATAGTTTTTCCTATTGTGTGTGTGTGTGTGTGTGTGTATTTCTATACACAAGCATGAGCATGTACAAATGCATGTGAGCACATGTGTTTTTACAATCCAAATCAGTATTAGAACTGTATGAATGAACTTGTGGTAAAAATGGTGATTTTTTTTTTCCAGTGTAGCTGCTGAAAACGATTAAGTCACTACCCTCTGCTTTCCTGAATTCAAGACAAAGCAACATGTAGCATCTAATCAGGAGTCGTCTTTATTGAATCAGCTCAGATGGATCTGCTCCTGCAAATCACTCGTCTGATTCAACTTGTCTGGATCCTTGTTCTGTCTGTTCTGCGTGGCCTGCTAAACATCTAAGTGATTGACAGCAGTCAGAGAGACCCGTCCCTCTGAGGTCGCTGAAAAGGTATCCTCAGCGTCTCATTAGACCAGAGTAAACTTCAAGGACTGTCACTGGGCCGCTGTTGTCACTGACCCCTTCCTCCTTCCCCGTCATCAAGGCAACCGTTGAGGCAGAGGTCGTCGCTCCCGAAGGCACCCTGGGACTGCAGCAGCTCGTATTCCTGGTCCAGGAAGTCTAGGCTATTGTTGCTTGGCAACCCCCGGATGGTGAATTTGTGGGACACTTTGGTCCACTGCTCACGATTGGCTGCCACTCTCTCATACAGCTCAGTGGCCCCGGGAAACAGTTCAGACAGCAGCCTATCAGGACAGAGAAGAGAGGGCAAGGGACTTCAGTTAAATGTGTGTGTGTGTGTGCATGTGTGTGTGCGTGTGTGTGTGTGTGTGTGTGTGTGTGTGTGTGTGTGTGTGTGCATGTTTGTGTGTGTGTGTTAGCCTAACAATTTCACATTTGGAAGATACTACCTATCTCAACACTGGGAATTTGTCAGAACAGTTCCATAATAAAAAAAAGGTTCAATTGATAATTATTCATTTGACTTCATCTATTTTACTCAGATGTTTTGCATCCTCACAAGTCCAGTTGTCATAGTCCTTTAAGTCATATTATGAATGGGGTAAAATACAAATTTTTTTCTCTCTGGACTGAAAATCTAGTATCTCTCCCCGTGTGTTTAGCCTCTGCAACTCTGCAGCACACACATGGTGGTGGTTTTTCAAGCCCACAAAACCTTTTTTTTTTTATTATTTCTAGTGGAGATCCCATGGTTTCTAAAGATACCAAATACGTCCTGCTGCATTGCAGGGCAATTTGTACAAAATGATGCACAGGACATCAAGATATTTTCTATGAGATGTAATGATGCAGCCTTAAAACAATGACATCTTGGGTTCGAATATTTCACTCAGTATGTCATGTCATCAATATGTATGTATGTTTTTTCTAACCTAGACGCTACTTAAAGGGGAATTTTAAGGGAAAGTTTGAATTACAAAATATTTCAATATTTGTAGTGTGAGGTAACCCACAAATAGGTCCATGTGTGTTAGAGGAAACGATACTGTGGGATCTGGTGCTCACTTGTAAATGGGCATAGCGATATGCTCCATGAAGCTGATCTGTAGTTCAGGGATGTAGGCTTTCTCTCTGTCCATCATCTCACTGGGCCTGTTCCCCATGGCTTTCTCCTACACACACACACACACACACACACACACACACACACACAAAATACAAACAGGTATGACTGGTGATCTTAAATGATGTACACTTCAAACATTTGCTATTGTAATATCACACATTAACGGGCAGTGTACACAGATACATACCAGATCACCTTGAGAGAAGAACTCTTTATATATCAGCTCCTGTAGACCCAAAAAGGCAGAAAACATTTGTTGGTCATTTGCATTCCCCAAAATATTCGCAGACAAATGTAATATGACACATTAAACCAATGCACATTAATATGGAATACCACTCAGTGAGACGGATACTTGCGGCAGCATCTTTCATGTTATTTTTTAACAAAGCAGCTGTCAAGTGGGTTGTTTTGCTCTGTCATACAACTTTAAAATGAATGTAAGAGTTAGTTAGAATGTTAGAATTAGTTTTTAGGCTGCAAAAGTTAGGATTTCATGCCCTATTTTATGCAAAGCCGATATAACCCAGTGCATGCTTTTGGTTTTGGGTGATATTGTTCATTATCACAAATATTACATAAACTCTCCTGGACCATAGGAATGCTGTCCTCAAATTCCTAGATAAAGCAGCATTACCCTTTAAGAAATACACTTCAATAAATTTTTCATTATTCCCTAGTCATATTCTGGGCAGTGAGAGCAATTTTGCACCTGCTGAGACTGAAAAATACTATTCAGCCACACAGTAAAATTCCCATCTGTGAATACAATAGAAATGTGCTTTAGGTTTTACGAATAGGGATTATTGTGCCTTTGCTGTAGGTACCGGGTGTATGGAGATTTAGGATGTAGGATTTAGGACAAGGGTCGGAGGTTTGCTTTTGAAAGGGGGCAGACCCAGATTACACATAATCCTACAGTGGAGTGCAGTTTCATGGATTGGAAAATCATGGAAATTGGTTGAACGCTTGTTCCCTGCTCTATATGCCAAAATTACACAATGTTTGGAGTCCTTGCTATAGATCAATCTGGGTTGTTTTGACACAGAAACCTTAAAATCAAAATCACCACAAAGGATCCTGTAGGTTAACGACATTTCTATTACAACACTATTTTTGACCCTTTGGTGCATAGCAGTCACTACAGCGGACAGCTGTTTAAAAGTAATTTTCTTCTAAATGCAATGGTTTCTATGGTGGAATTGCATATCAGCTGTTAGAATGCTCTTTGCTGCTCCCCCCCATTGAGGTTTATGCAGAGACTGTCAATTCGTGTTGCTGAAAACATATTAATACTAGTATCATGACATGATAATAGTCCTGCATCCTTAAAGAAGTATGGAGACTCACAGAAGTGTTCATGCCCTAAGAAGAGTAAAAACACATAAGAAAAAAAATCTTGACTCAGGCTTTCATAATTCATGCATGAAAGGGTTAAACTATTCTGTATATTTTTTGAACCGATTGACTGGAGCAGTAACCACACCGCTATAGTTTCTATAGTTACTACATAATATAAATTAGTTGTTATTACTAATAACAACTGCTCAGATTACATGAGTCATTGTGATAATAATGAGCAATATTTGCATTACTGAATAAAGTGTTTGTCAAGTTGTGCAGTACAAGCCCCCTATTAAGCTGTTTACTGGAGTAAGATCTAAATATTTGAGTGGTGATTCATCGAGCATTATGCACAATGGATTGCCCTGCCTCACAATTTTTTTGTTTCTGCGACTGAATAAAACTTAATGCTTTCTAATGCAGCTCTGAAATGGCTGCGCACGTCAAGCTAAGAAGTGAAAGTAAAGCAGTGGATGAAGATAGACATAAGAACTTTCCTCCAAAACAAGATGATAAAAGTAAATAAAAAATGAGTCATGAAACATGCACATTAACATTTAGACCTTGAGGACTTGGTTATCTGCTCTCTGTTTTAACCATATGTCATTTTAAAATGGATGGTGTGGCCTTACACTCACTGTGTCATGATGTTTGTTTGCCCATATAGGATGGGCATCATTTGTATGCATGACACTGTAATAAACAATAAACTAAACTAAAGTATAGAATTTGAACTGACAGCGATCTTGCGTGTTGTCTTCCAGCCCTTGGTCTGGTCTGACAGGTCACACGATGTCATCAACAGACACAACAGCATGGAGCGGTGGGTCCGACTCTTTGCATTGTATCCATCTAAAACACACACACACACACACACACACACACACACAAGACAATCAAATCCTGTTTCGACTCACATTGTCATTTCACTTGCACAAATCACTCTCTCTAAACTAAAGTTTGTCAGGCAAGTTTACCAGTCTGTGCTGCTGTGGACCAAGAAAGTAAAATCACCGAGACAATAATTAGCCAATAACTTTATAGCATCACCATAAAATTTATGATTGAAAGACTGACTGTCGTTTTATTTCCTTCACTCCATTTCCCATTTCCCATTTTGATACAGTATATTATAATTCTGTGTTGGCTGAACTGAGTTATGCACCAAGTCTGCACACTCTGTGGTGTAAAAGCTGTTGCCAGCTATGAAGTTATTAATGTCCTTGAAGCACTTTAATAGCTCAAAATTGATTCCATTGAACAGAGTTCCACTCTGGATAACATATAATTGATTGCATTCAGGCACGACAAACTACTGGCCAGGAGGTTATAGTCAATTATATTACATAAGATTGCACTGAACAACTGTCTCATTTTAAAGCTTTGAATGGATAAATAGTCCAATAAGATTGCAGGTTAAAAAGCCATTGATGGATACTGCAATGAAAGTTTGACTTCAGAGCTACTGCATGTCAGTTATGAAATACGTTATATAAGGGAGGCTCTGTAAGAAGTTAAAAAAGTCAAAAGTTATGATGATGTAGGGTCATCATGTGTCACTTGTATTTTGTATTGTGGCTATTTAATAATTAAGCTAATCAGTGCATATATACTGTATATCCCCAGAGAAACAGGAGGTAGTCTAATGATTCACAAACTGGGATTATCACTAGATGATTTTCAAGAGGACATTCTGGATTTCTAAAATACAAGATAGTAGGTTGTTAAAAAGCTATGTGTTGCACAATGTTCTTAGAAAAGACTACAGCTTGTAATCTTTGTAAATGAATTTCAGTAGAAAAACAAACAAAACATAGCATGGTGTCACAGTTCTAGGCATACGTTCTTGTATCAGGAATCACAAGTAAGTGTCCCTGCGCTGTTAGTGGCAGAGAGGGAAATAAGTTGAGAGCAGCTTCTCTACACGGCTGTTAGTATGCTGGTACACACCATCAGCCATCTTCTGAAGGTCCTTGAAAATGCGAAGGTGGTGAGCAAGGTCTGTAGCCAGGATGATGTCTCTTATCAAATCCAACATGCGCTGATAGTCCTAAAACATCAAAAATAACATGTGCTTACATATATACCAATATTACTACCAAAGACGTGCAGAATTGAGTGAATGAAGTTTTGAAGAGAGAGAGAGAGATGAAGAGCCGTTGAACATCTTACCTTCCTGGAGAACTTCTCAAAGATGTTGCACCCATGGGTGTTCAAAATGGCGATGGCCTGGGCAAAGTGATGTCTCTGTTGGAACAAATTATACATGAAAAGAAGGTGTATGAATACATTTGAAAACATGCTTCTCAAGGACTGTTGAGGCATGATGCAACACCATGTAAAATACATGAGGCAGTTTCAGTGACTGCTAATGACTCTGCAGTACGTGCTTCTGTGCAGGCACATGAAGTTCAATAATTGGCCACTAGGTGTCGTGCGAGCACACCACAGCAAGCAACTGTGAACTAATAGTAAGAAATCATCATCACTACAAAAAAAAAAGATTATAGTTTAAGTATTTTTTATCTGAAGTTTTCAACTATGTAGTTTAAGGTATACTACAAATATGTATATCAGCTTACAAAGGTGGCAAACCTCAGTTCCACGTTCACAGACAAAACCTGGTTAAACTGATTTTAGGCAGGTTCCCCCCTCCCCACATCCCTGTGAGGCGATGTAAATGGTGTTTTTACCTCCATCACAGATCCCTCTGAGCTGTAGAGAGCAGCCAGCACAGATTGCTGTAAACAGACACAGACAGACAAATGAAACACAGTCCCTAAGAGCATAGCCGTGTATTGTTTCAAATGAACCATTACTCTTCATGAAATAGCACAGCGTTGAATAATCAGCACTTGTCTTTGTCACAACATTTTGAATAGAATTACATAAAACAGAACATTAAACTGACAAGTGTTGTTTAGCTCCTCGGGGTTTTGCATTACTAGAGCGGCACAGCACAATGGCACACATTCCTACTCATCTCATCGGTGTCTGCTGTCTCATATGCTTCTAATCCTGTGTGCACGTCATCACAGACGCACGCAGGTGATTTGCTTAAAACTATCAAGGTCATATTCTACAGACTGTGTGTGTGTGTGTGTGTGTGTGTGTGTGTGTGTGAGTGTGTGTGAGTGAGTGCATGTGTTGGAGAGCTCTCATGTTCTTCTTTGAGCCAGCAATGTCACGTCCTCTATTATTTTTCCTCTCTCCTTCCTGTCACTTCATGGTACGCTATCTAATAAAACATCAACAATAAACTTTATGCGTTCTTACCGAGGCGACCTGGAAAGAATTGTTGGTGCCGCGGTGGTCCAGGTCATGGCACATACAGGAGACGAAGAGGGCAAGAATCTCTATATCCCTGGAGAGAAATGAGGACGGTGAGGATCATTTCCACTTTGATAAAACATGACCAAAGTCATTTCTAGGACACTACAAGCAAAAAAGACTATACCGCCAATTCAGTTTTTGAAGGATGTTGAGTATTTAAATTTCCAAGGTACAGTGCAGCATATACTCACTCGAGGTAGTTTGACAGCCCTAGGTTTTTGTAGAGCAGATAGCAGAAGTGTGAGACAGAAAAGGCGTGCATCCAGTTGTGGTAGGGAGGGTCCCTGTAGCCTTTCTTTACCATCAGACAGAACCTGTCACCATGACAACAGCTAAATTATCATCTGACCACTGACACATTCACAAATAATGCAACCATTTTTACTTGTGTGACTGACGCTGAGTCACTTTGATAAAAATGGTATTCCAAACAAAGGTTATTGTTATTGTAATTGCATTGTTATTGGTGGTTATAGTAATACTATACTAGCAGTAGTAGCTGTCGTAGTTGTAACAGAAGTACTACCTTGTACTACCTAGTATCCATGACATAAAGTTGCATATTTCTGGATATTTTCAACTTAGTCTGTATTCTCCTCTAAATTTACACCCCGCTGATTGATTCTGATGAAAATCTCACCAACTCCTTCACTACAGAGCTGCTTCCCTCTTCCTTGCCGAGGCAAACAGCTCTCCAAACACTCCTGGTGGGCAAACAGATGCCCACACAATAAACCCTAAAACCACCCAAAGCATGACCCTGTGCCCTGCTGGGAGGTGAGGCCCTATCCCGCTGTCAGCTGGTTGGTCAGATAATTCAACACTTTACTTCAAGGCAAGGGGCAGGTTACAATGAAATTTGAGGAGCACATTTGTGCTACAAACAGGAGGAACCCTGTCAACTCCGGCGACCTCATGACAACACAGTCCCTCACACTACAGGTTTTAGTCGGAATTGATAAGTATAATGAAAAAATATGGGAAATACGGACCAAGTAGAAAACAGTTGGAATTAATCTGCTAACCACATGTAGGAAACGTGCAAAAAACAACACCTCATCAAAATCAATTTCAAAGGAGCAGTTCAAACTAATATACCAATAAAAGAATGGGAAGGAAGACACACATCATGCATATTATCTATTACATTATGTCTATAAACTGAGCTGTGAGACCTGGCAAGAGTGTGCATGTCGATCTTGTATGTGTTGATGAAACCCATATCTTCGAACATGCTGAGGATCCCCTGGAGACACACACACACACACACACACAAAATTAAAACAGTAACACAGTTTTGCTTTACTCATTAAGTCTCCCTCTTGCTGCATAATGGTTTTGTTTTTCTCTAGGTCTTCTCTTTACCCCCGCCCCCCACCCATCCCAATCCCAATCCCCACCACCACCACCCCTCTCCCCCCTACCAGGGGTGTGGTGTCGTCAGGCAGGGAGCGCGGTGTGTATGTGAACTCAGCAAAGCAGGGGTGGATGTCCATCACCGGTCCAACCCCTGGCACCAGCAATTTGGACACCTCCTCTTCGGAAACCTGCAACAAACATACTGATACTACTGCCAACACCAATAAATAGAGAGTGTGTGTGTGTGTGTGTGTGTGTGTGTGGTATGCATGCGATTTTACCTTCATATGGTACATCATCATTTCATTGGCCAGGTGGGATCTGAACTGAGCTTCATGGACCCTCTTGTAGAGCAGAGACTGTGACAAAACACACATCACCATCACTACTAACACCACAACAGCACAACACTACAATATTTTTGTAGGTACACAGTTACAATATAGCCACATTATTAAACAGAATATGTGTTTTATATTTATTTTGGACAATTTGGACAGTGTTTGTGATGACATGCAATGTGTATCTACAACACAATGATGAGTTCTCTCTGAAGGATAGACTCTGGCTGTAATGTGTGATGGCAGCTTTCACACCCACATGAGCTTGATTTAAGAGCAATATGAAATGTTTTGAACCAGAAATTGTAACCATATGCCAAGAAAATGACCAAGAACCCTGTCACCTTGGCCACAAAGTTTGTCTCCTTTTTCACTGTAAGTCATGCAGCTTCAGGACAAGCACAAGCTGTTTGATGATACAATCAGGTATGTCTAGACACTCTTGTCAATACCGAATCTGTGTGTGTGTTAGTGTGTGTGTTTGTCAGAGTGAGAGAGAGAGAGAGAATGTGTCTGTATGAGTTTATGTTCAAATAACCCATCAAAAATCATGTGTGATTTCTAACTTTGACAATGTTTTTCAGCCGACACCGTTACTATTTTGATGTGAATGTATAAAACAATATGGCTCAATCCGAGCCTTGTTTATATTTCAGTATTTACACCATACATTATGGTAAAGAAGGGCAAATTCACAACAGGATTGCACAGCTTTTGCAGTGTGTTTGCGCTGTAATATCACCTTGAGACGGGGCAGATAACAGTTGCAAGTGATGTTCAATTCATGGTGCTATCCATTCTTTATGAATTCACTCCAGAGTGTGTTCTGATATATAATGCAGGTGGCCTTGTTTTAATCATTAATGAGCTGTCCACAGGGTAATCATTTTTCAAATCAAACGTCTTTATAGTTAATAGACAAACTATCTGAAGTTATTCAAAGGCCATACTTTACAAGGGCTACTTAATATGTCGCTGAAATGCCTTATACTGGCAAAACTGATGAAATATAATCGTTCTTTTTTTATTTTGACACTATTTTTTTTCATCATGACTTAAACCATAGGAGAAATGTTCAGTCTTTCTTTCTTTTTCTTTCTTTCTTTCTTTCTTTCTTTCTTTCTTTCTCTATCTTGAATTCACTCTCTATTTTAAATCCTCACAATTTATGTCTGGTTTTAATTTATTTCTGATTTCTGTTGTCAAAAGCAATATAAATGCCATATCAGCTTCTGAGAAAAAAGTGATGAGTCACTGATTGATTGAATTAATTTTTGAAATTCTTTAAATTACTCAGTCAATTGCCTTTGGCTGTCTTGTGTGAGAGTTGGGCAGTTCCATTGCCGAAGATATCAGTTCTATTAGACAGATTGAATTTATTTTAATTGGTAATTCCACAGTGATCTAGTGTGACAGTGAAAAAGTAAAGCCATGAGCCGGAACCACAAGCTGGCAAAGTCTGATCAGCAATTGAAGTTTGACAAAGCTGTTTTTGGCCAATGCAACAAACTTTCTGAAAGACAGTGAAAGACAGAAATTCTTAATAGTGGGCATCAACAGGGAGAAGGTGCTGAAGGTCCTTATAGATATTTGTGAACGATACACTCTCATGAAAATAAAGCACCACTACAGCTTCAATAGTAACAACCTTGCTGAAGGCTTTCAGCAGCTTCATGGGTGATGCCAGTACAATAGTTCAGTCCTCTGCCACGTTCAACTTCTGTCACATCGCAGCCTGATGCACATTCCACGTCCCACTCTGCCCCTTGTCTAATTTGGTTCCTACGCTGTGTTTCATTAGTTATTTCATTTCCCCTCGTTAACATCCCCTTCAGCCCTTGATGATACGTAACAGCATGTAATGACGTCATGAGGCCACTTGGAGATCAGAGGGGAAGTGAGCGGGACAAGGGCGGGGGCAAATGGAAAGCACTTGTAGGTATTCAACAATGTTTTGTTGCTTTTTACAGGTAGAAAAACATCAAGGAGGCCACACTGTTATATTTTCTACACATGACGGTGATACGTGTGTGATACCAATGTTCTCAGGTGGGGTATAAGCGAGGTAATATGAGAGATGGGTTGAATTTCCATAGGTTTGCTATAAATATATGGCTATTGTTCGGTAGACTTCCACTAATATCATTTGCCCTTCCTATAAGTTGACACTGTGTTAGAAAATAATGGATAACTGTAATGCGCTGTGGTTAATATATACTTCTGGAGTGACAATGGTTGTTGACTCGCTCCCTCAGGCCGATCTCACCAAGTTCACTTCAGTTTTTCTTATAAATGGAACGACACTTATGATGGCAGCAGGGATTCCCCCAAGGGCAGGTGTCGAGAGGAAGGAGGACAAGCAAGGAGGGCAAGTTAAACCATTAATGAAAGACAGCACTAGTGTCTCTGCTTCTCCCTGTGTGGGTGTGTATGAATGTGTGTAGGTGTCACTCTTCACCAGATGCCGGTCAGTGCAGTCCTCCTCGCTGCCAGATCAGAGCCCTTGCTTGCCATCGGAGTAGCGTGTGCATCAACACTTTCTTGTCTGCATTGCATTTTGCCTCCAAGCCTTGTTCTGTGCTCTAACCCAAGTTCTCCAGCCCCCAACCTGGATCCACCATCATCACTTTCAGTAAACTTAAATCTTTTAACTTTCAACCTGCCTTCCCCTTATCTGTGTCTGCACCTGGGTTCACTAATTCAGAGGCCCCACATAATAAAAATCTTTGCTTCCATCCTCATACGCAAATCAGCTGAATGTGTGAGAATGCAACACAAAAGCCAATCATTTCATCACAGCCTGAGTCCCTTTTAATTTCCTCCAGAGACGTAGCCTTTCATTGTGCATTTTGTTACAAATGAACGGGTCCCATTGTACCAGACAGGATCAACAGGTCTGATGAAGAGCAGGCGTGCTTGAAACGTCACCTCGGTGGAGTAAAGAACGTAAATGGAGACCTTTCACTATTTCATAAATTAAGGATATTCGGTTCAGGACCTGCCTAAGGGGATGGTTGGATTTTTGTGCATCTTATCATTTTTCACACGAGACATGATCAAGCCATCCCAGAAAAAAGTAGGCTGGTGTGATGCACATCAAACATTTCAACCCTGTTTTTTATGAGCATGTGAGGGACACATAATTATGGATATATATGTCTACAGCTTATTTTGTATGTATGCAGTCAGTGTAAATATTTGTAAATGTATGTAAAAGTGTGTCTATAAGCAGTGGTCGCTGTTGATTAAGTATATTACAACACAAAAGCCTTGTTAAAATGAATGTTTTGCAGACGCACTGGAATCTGATGATTGACTATGAATCATTAAAATGATGATAATCCATTCCTGTTAACAGTGACCAAGAACAAATCCAAGGCACTCTTGTCCTAAAACAAAAAGCCTATCTTACTGGTTCATGCATGGCATTGTAGACTGTTTGCACAGTAGAGTGGCACAGCACACATATTTTGTAATTTTTCTTTTCTTTTTCTTTTTTCTAAACAGATGAGTGGCTGGGATTTGTTTCTCTTCACTGACCTTCATGTCCCAACTTCTAATGAGAACCTCTGCAAAGCTCTGAAGTCAAGGAAGTATCCCTCTGGGCCAAATTTCTGATAGCAATCACACCAAAACTTGTAGAGAAGAATCAGGCATCCTGAGTTAATTTGGATGAGGGCAAAGGTGAAGGAGGCTCATGCATAATTCTGATAGAACAGTACATCACTGTCAATGTTTATTTTGTTTTCCAGTCAAGCTGGATGTTTTTGTTATTTTGATATTGTTATTTTGGAGGGGAGTGAAGGTTAGAATCACCCATATGGGCAACAGTGGCACAATAATACATCATTCCCATCTCTGTAAAGCTATTTTAAACCTTGTATTCAACCAGGCATTGTATACTTAAAATGGACAATTATCCCTAAATTAACTGATGAGGATGAGGGTGAATGAGAAAAGTGCAGATCTGGTAATAACACGCATTCATCGTCTTCTTTTAATTGTGCTGTCTTTCCAAGCGAGTGGGCTTTCAGCTGCGTATGTGAATCAGCCAGCATTGTGTACAGCGAGTCAGTGTGTGTATGAAGGTGAATGTGGGAGGAGAGACTCACGTGGGCGATGCTGATGCCGCAGTAGATGGAGAAGGCTGTGGCTAGGTCCTCATCGAAGCGGTTGAACCACGGCCCATTGGTTTTATTGACCAGCTCAGCCACTCCAATCACCTCTGGGGGAGACACAGGGTAGGAATGATGATGGGGAGTGGAGGTGCAGAACTGTCTGAATCAACCAGGTGTTGGCTAGAACTAATTTTACCCTGGAACCACATTTAATGGCTTTCCTTTCTTGTAGATTAAGGCCTCATGGTTTAGGTTGTGTTTTGTATTTATTAAATTATTCTCTTTGGCACCTCCTCCCAGTTCTTTTACCTTCCCGATTCTGACTTTTGGTGGCACATTTTGCAGTTTGTTGTAAACAGTCCTGGGTAATAAACCATTCCTGTTGTTGTAATGTTACTGATGTAACAAAGGCCCATAATGATTTTCTGCGTTTAAACTCACAGATTTAATTGTGTCATAGTCATAGATCTGAATGAAACATGGTTCTCCAAGTTGGGACAAGCCACATTTCATATAAGGTTGTCCTGTTTGTATAAAGCAAGTGGTAGAAACACTATCAAAAATGAAACATTTGTTTCTTAGGGAAATATGGATTTGGGCAATTATGGGTCAGAAAATGAATAACTGAGGATGGGTGGTGGGCTAAAAAGATTTATGTAACAATATAAAGTACCAAAATGAAAAATATTCTTAAATTACCACATTTTCCCGATACTTAATCCCTCCTGGTATTATGCAATGTTAGAAAAGTGGGTTCATGCAGATGTGAGCTTGAGTTTTTATTAAAATGACCATCATGTTGGGTGAGCTTATGGAATATTATAGCATTCAAAAAGCTGGGCTTGTTTAAAATGTTTGTTTAATCATAATAGACTACATAATATATTATTTATGTTTAATAAACATTTTCAGTATAAGAACCTCAACCTGAAACATAACTTAGAACCATAAAAGAACTATAAAATAGAGAGGAAGCACTGTAATGCCATTATCTGTTTGTCTGAATATGCTTATTGGATGTGTTTTGCAGTTACTTTTGAAGATGATGTTACTCATTCGTCTTGTGAGGGTTGGTGACTCTAACCAAAGTGCAGCTTGCACTTTTTGCACTCTGACATTTAGGAATAACACCGGACGCAATAAAACTGCTCCTTGTGCTATTCATCTTCATTGCCCTTATCAAGTGGACTCCTTCCATTACAGATGGTGAAACTGGAAAACATGATTCCTGACTTTCTGCCCCTGTGTGATGCCTCACAGAAAAACCTTCGTAGGATATTGTGCACAGTGTGAATGTGTGTCCTGTCCTGTTTGCAATTCATGGTTCTACCGTTGTTCTCATCTTTAATGGGGAAGCAGAGGATGTTGCGAGTCTTGAAGCCGGTGCTGTCGTCTACTCCTCGGTAGAAGAGAGGATGGGAGTAGGCGTCCTTAATGTTGAGGATCTGCCCAGTGGTCGCCACGTGGCCCGCAATACCCTGGTCTGCTGGGATACGGAACTCCTTCTGCACTCACACACGTACAAACACACACACACACACACACACACATCATCATCATCATCATCATGTATATATGATTACAATGATTTTATTTGCATTTTGGATTTCATAGAACAAACTGCAATTCAATGTACTTTACATAAAAATACACTAGCAATAACTTAAAGTTTTTTTTAAACAGGGAATAGGTACATACTTCATACACTTAATTAAGTTAAAATTATTACTGTGAAACAGAGCAGCCTGTAATGATTAAATCTGTGTATGTGTGTGTTTGTGTTTGTGTGTGTGGGTGTGTTGTACCTCCTCATCACTAACCACGCCCCCATCAAACACTTTTGCCACCAACTCATGGCTGACACGGTCCAGCAGGAACACAGAACAGCTACAGAGAGATAGAAAGAGGGAGAGAGAGAGAGAGAGATGAATGAGGGAAGAGTGTCATTTGTATGCTATTAATTTTATTTTATCTTACTCTATTTCACCTCAATTCATTTGGTAACCTTTATTAAACGAGGCGAGTCAGTTAAGAACAAATTGCGAAATGATAGCCTTTGCCAATGAAGAAAGATAAGGATGCTCACAACACGCTCACACACACACACACACACACACACACACACACACGCATGCATGCACTGAAAGATCCCTTTGAGAGCTTACATCTCTGCATCACTGAGGTTCCGGGCCTCCACTATAATTTCCTGCAACAGCACTGACACATCATCTGAAAGAGAGGGAGAAAGAGAGAGAGAGAGAGGGATAGAGAGGGAGAGAGAGAGAGAGAGTGCATACAGTGTAAGAACAAAGAAGAAAAGAAGAGATGAGATAGAGAACAGAAAGGAAGACATGCAGAGAAGAAAAAACAGACAGAGAGAAAATAAGAGGAGAGCAAAGCACAGAGAGATAAAAGCACAGAGATTACACCATGAGTATTGGCGGATGAGCAGTACAAGCTGATATGAGCTTTTGTGATCAACAGTAATGTACTGTGAGAGGCAATTTGTTTTGCCAGTGGATAAAATCCAGCCTCTATCCCCTTCCTGATCCCAGCAGGGCATTCTGAGTCCCCGCACTGTTTCACCAGCAATTTAATCTGCTGTTTGTGCTTATTCTAAATTGCTCCAGATAAGAGCTAAATTTCAAATTGCAATTAAAGAACAGACAGGTGGAGCCATCATATTAAATATCTTTTTGCAACTGATATTATGACTGTAAGGCTCATGCGTGATCACCTTTAGTGTTGGGAATACTTTATTTGATAAAGTTGCACCATCTCAGAGGGCCATTCCTTAAATATCGGCCATTAATTCAAATGGTCCTGCAAACGATTACAGCAAGCAAGTCCAAAAACACAGCCAGAGAGAGGGAGGGAGAGGGAGAAAGAAAGAGAGAGAGAGAGAGAGAGAGAGATGAAGGGAGAGAGGAAGACAGGTGGGCAGAGACTTACCCAAGTGTGTGAAGAGATTCTTGGCCACTTGTAAGAGCGCCTACATAGAAAAAAACTGGACTTGTAAAACCCCTTCAGTGACAACCACATGCATATTTATGTGTGTGTATGTGCGTGCGTGCGTGCGTGTGTGTGTGTGTGTGTGTGTGCATGCATGTGTGTGTCAAGGTTATTATAGTTAACTAAAACTAAACTAAAAACTAAACTAAAAACTAAAAGTAGGTTTTGAGAAAACATTTTATTGAATTTTTTATTTTCATTTTATTAAAACGAACCGAATCAATATTGTGTGCTTACAAACATAACTAAAATAAAACAAATATACAAAGAAAATATCTTTGGTTTTAGTCTTTGTCCATTTGATCAAACTTGTCATCACAACAACATGAGGAGGCTGATGTTTACTGAGACTGGAACGTCGACATGACGACATGAGAGTCAGCTGCTTTCACAAAGTGTCATGTCTGGTTTATAACACCTATTCTAAACTTTTTAAATCATGTCTTGTAAAATCACATAAAAAATAAAAAATAAAACTAATACTGAAACTAATAAAAACAAACTAAAGCTAAACATTTTTAAACAATAACAACTAAACTGAGAAATAGCAAACCCACTGTGGAAACTAACTGAAACTAAACTGAATTGAAAACAAAAATAAAAATAAAATGAAAACAAAAACTCAGGAAAAATACAAAGCTATTATAACTCTGGTGTGTGTGTGTGTGTGTGTGTGTGTGTGTTGTGAGCATCCTTATGTGTATAAGTTACCTGGCACTCCACTTTGAGCTTCTGTTCTTTCTGGAAGGCCAAAGTTGATGTCAGGACCGTGGAAGTATAACAGAAACAGTGCTGAATGGCATGCTCATCTGCCTCTGTGTGTCTACAAGGGAACACACACACACACACACACACACACACACACACACACAAATGATAAATCTGCATTTAAACATAGTAAATAGGCTGCTGCAGCAAACAACAGGCAAACAGCACTTTGACTCACACTGTGTGAATCAATAAGCTGTATATTCTGAGACAGGTAAAGTAATTATTGAAAAATGTCTTCCCCTGTTGACGTGTGTGAATTAATTTCAGAGAATAATAATATTTTGGACTGAGTGAGCCAAGAGAGAGCTGAGCCGGGGCGTCTTGCAGGCGGCGAGTGTTGCTGTCACTCTTCTTCAAGAGCAAACCGTGTGTGAACTTGACAGCGTTAAGCAGTCAAACCAAGAGTGTCGAGTCAGATGATCTGAAGTGTGACTGTGTGTCTGGCCGTGACGCCAGCGATAGCCTGCAGGGAGCTGTGTGTGCCTACAGAGGGCAGCGGCACATTAATTTGGTGATGGCAGGAGCGATACTGACAACCAGTTGAATTACAGAGAGCAGCCACTCTTCATCGTGCTCCTCAGGGTCCACGCGGTCTGCTTCTCCATCCCAGCAGCTAGTTAATTGCATTCACCTGGCGTCCCAGGTGTAAATCACTCCCTGATTAGAGGTTGAGATTGGAATCCAGATGCCGCCATAATGAGAACAGGCACAGCCACAGTGGTCACGGTATTTTCTCATTTCTCTGTACCGGAATATTTAACATATCACAGTCATGTTTGAGTTCCTGCCCTTGGAGCAGGTTAGCACATGTGAGGCGGCTGCAGTTCATAATCAAAGGCACAGAGGTGTTACGCCCCGTCATGACTGGAGAATAAACCAAGCAACCATCCAACCACGGTGGCCTTTAAACCAGACTGCTTACCTGATACTGTGAACACCTGGAGCCTCAGAGGCTCCGTGTCCTCTGCATGGCTCAACAGAAAGCTTTAAAGACAATATGCAAAACTGAGGGTTGACTGAAATGAGGCCTGCTTAGGCACAATTGATTAAAAAAACATGGCTAAAGCCAACAATGGAGAACCATGAAGACTCAACTATCAAATTTTGTGCTTATTCAAATTTTCCTGATTTTTTTTTTCTTTCTGAGTCCAAAGCGTCCTCACTTTCTCAGAGTTTTACATACTATACCTTTAAGGAACATTTTCATTCTAAAACTTGGTCACCTTATCCTTTATGACTACTTGTACTTCTTATTGTGCAGCAAAGGGAACACGCTTACCATGAGATCATCGTTTCTGTATTACCTACGAGTTTACAGAGCGCCTTGCTCTTTTGGCTTTCGGGGTTGACAGTGAAGCCTGACAGCTTCTGTTTTACATCACTGAAGTTTTTTCTCCCTATTTAACACCATTATAGTGATGCTGAGGACATCTCTAAGTGATGTGGGTGGATTCACTTTTAACTATTTAGCTGCACAAGAACAAAAACACAACATCAAACGCCAAATGGTGGTGAAAATGCAATGTAAATCACCAATCCAATCTTTAAGATATTGTTAGTGTGTTTTAAGCTGGAATTTTCCTTTAAGACAGCTAACTCTGGTGCGCTCCCTCAAGTGATTATGCAGCTATGTGTGTAAAAAAAGACTCAAAGTTTCCTGTGCTGGTTTGTGTGAAGTGATATTTACTGTAATATTTTGGGCATTTCTGCTGTTTTTATTCGACAGTCACAGTGGAGAGAGACAGGAGAGACAGGAGAGACAGGGGGATGACATGCAGTCTGGGCCGGATTCAAACCGAGGCCACTGTGGCTAAGATAGTCTTAGCACATGGTACACACTCTGTATGGTGTCCTAAATGCAGATATCTAAAAAATAATGTGAGTTACAATTGACTGAACATCCCAGTCTCCTCATGAAGTGATTTTTAAAACTACCTTTTGGTACCCTAAATGAGTTATGGGCCTGGTGCCGGTGGGTCCGACTGCCTCACGCTCCTGGGTCATTTGGGCCAAGACGACAGAAGTTTGAAGAAACTCTGGATACAGATGCATTATCCATACAATGTAGAGAGCTATCTCGTAGATATACGGCCCTACTAAAAAGTGAATGAGTGTGCTTTGAGCCAAGGACAGATTTATCACACTTTCTACACAGTTGCTACCATAATCCTGCTGCTGTTACTATGGTAATGAGATGCCAGCTGGGTCATCAGTGCTCTTGGCAGGGGGAGAAATTATGGGATATGATCCCTTCTCATCTGTCTCACATCCTCAGAGAGAGAGGGAGAGAGAGCATGTGAAAAAGAAATTGTTCAGCAGACAAGTGTGTTTTCTGCTGTCAGCTGTGTGTGTGTGTGTGTGTGTGTGTGTGTGTGTGTATGAGTTGGAAAAAAAAGCGATAAAAGACACTAATCCCCCAGTACTTTAATATAAGTGGAAACATATGCTGTCTGACAAGGAGAGGAAGACAGAGAAGGACACAGTCAGACAGATGGACAGATATCAACTCAGGATATTAAGACAAAATATCAGTAGAAGGCAGGTTGGACACAAACATATAGTTTGTAAAATATATTGTATATAACATTCATGCACACACACACACACACACACACACACACACACACACACACACAGCTGGGAAACTTTCTTACGGACTTCTGTATTCTAGAGATAGCAGGATTGCTACTGGCATTATCCAGAAACACACACTGTCTCTCTCTGACTCTCACACGCAAGACAAACACACACACACACACACACACACACACACACACAAATACATGTCAAAACTTGGTGCCAAAGCAGGCAGCCAAGCCACCCGCCTGGCTGCTGCTGGACTCATGACCTGACTCTAGATTATCACATAGCCATCTGCATGGTCACACACACACACACACACACACACACACAGGGAGAGGATGGCATCGTTTCATCAGCGCTCAGTGATACATTCTGCCACAGCAGTATATTTCATCGCAGCAGAAAGAGGAAACAGCAGCAGCGTCTCCGTTGTAAAGCTCAATAAAATATGAGCTGTTGAGCTGAGCTGATCTGGCCACCCACACCTACATTAAGCTGCTGTCACTTAAAACTAGACATGTACAAGTCAGCACTTCAGGAATTTATAAAGGCAACTTCATTTTCAGATATAGAACCTGGTGTTTTTTTTGAGAGGCCATGGATTTAGTGTAGCTATGAGCCACTAAAAAACAGCATGTTCTCATCCAATAAGTAGAGAAAACACAAAAAAGAAGTACTTTTTATTCAATGAAAATTAACTCTTTGGCTGGCCAATATGGTCCTTGAACAGTAGCTAGGCAACATGGTTGCCAAGCGACACATAATTAATGGTATGAGTGGTGATTTTCGGTTAGTGCATTTACATTTAAATGGCCTGTTATGTAGTGTGACAGAGGTCCGATTATCAGCTATTAAGCCTGACCGTGACTCGGCCAATCAGAGGTGAGGAATAAAACTGCTGCATGAAAAAGGTTGAACGGGCTTTATCTCGCGACCTCCGGTCTGCACGTAGGTGGGCCGTGTAAACGTCTGCTCTGACGGGCCAGGCATGTTCATGGTATCACGTACCTCTTCCCGCCCTGCTTGTTGAAGGCGCAGGCTAGCGCCACCACCTGGCCGGTGGCCCTGCTGACCACTGGGACACACAGCATGGAGGAGATCTCACAGCCCAGCATGCTGGACAGCTGCCTGCGCTCCTCCTGCACACAAACAACACATTGGTACAAGGTTCACAAACTTTTCTGGAGTTTTCAATTATTTTCTCATGATGTTTCCATAGGTTTTAGTTTATTTTCTGTGACCAAAAAACAAAACAAAACAAAACAAAAAACAAAGCAAAAACGCTACTTGTTAGAGTAGATGTAAAATTTTTCATAACTTTTCAAAGACCTGGAAATTGGAGATAGATAGATAGATAGATAGATAGATAGATAGATAGATAGAAGATTTCTGCTTACTGCACTGATGTCCTGAAGAGTGATTGACTTCTTCTTTTCAACAACTTGACCAAAACGTCCAAACATGAGCTAGACGGAGGGAGAGAGAGAGAGAGAGAGAGAGAGAGAGAGAGAGAGATGAAAAGTGAATAGGAGTGGAGGTGAAAGGAGGAGGAAAATAGAGAGACAAAGATTGTAATGAGGGGAGCAGAGAGACAAAAAACAACAGACAAGGAGAACAAGCAGGGTGCACTAGGAGAAACCCCCCTTGTTGATTTTTTCTGTGTAAAATATATAAATAAATGTTGCTTATCCTCCTTATTACCCCCCTTGTTAAATTAGTGCAAATAGCCCACCCAGGGTGTGTGTTATGTGTCTTAATATCTCTCCACTCCAACCATTATCAAGATTTCACACATCATTTAGCCCAGGGTACGCAGTCTGTTCACACTGCGGTGGAAAGCCTGGTGGAAATGTGTGGCGGCGACGCTAAGTCTGCAGCAGGACGAGGGCCAGAAGACTTAGGATGACAAAAGTTCCCTCTGACACCCAGAGGAAGCGATTACTTCTCTTGCCCATATGTCTTTATTAGAAGCCATGCTGTGGATTACACAGGATTACAGCTGGGAGGTTTATTCTGCTCCGCCAGTCAAGATGAATCTACATGCAGGGCTGGTAAAGTTTCTTTAAGGACTCTCTGTTGGAAATTACGGCTCACTCCCCTAAAACTGCATTCACAGACACGGACCACCGTAAGGACTGAAGTGTAATAAAAACAAACAAATGGCTAAAAGAAGGAGAATACAGACCAACGAATGAATGAATCAGTAAATCAAGTGATGTATGAATGCAGGAATACATGAATGAATGAATGAATTCAGGCAAATGTGCGATAAATGTGTGAACAAATGACTGAATGGTGAATGAACAGACTGGCAAACAAATGAATAAATGTATGAGTGAATAATCACATGAATAAACTGATATCTTTGCTGGGCTCACCGGGAAGCTGATCTCCTCCTCCAGGACTTTGTCCCCGACGACCTGGAGGTCACAGAGGTCAGAGGTCAAAGGTCAATCAAAGGTCAACGCTCACAAGGCTAACAATTACTCTCTGGTGATCGATCGAGCTATTGGCAAAATGGTGGAAGGTGTTGCTAATGAAAACTACATGGTGTGTGTGTGTGTGTGTGTTTGTGTGTGTGTGTGTGTGTTTGACTGACCTGGCAGAAGAGCTGGTGGTTGTCTTCAGACACCAACAGGAGACAACAACACTGTGAGTGGGTTTGCTGCTGCAACTGAGGAGGCAAGCACACACACACACACACACACACACACACACACACACACACACACACACACACACCACAATCAAACATCACACAGTGGGAAATTAATAACAGATTCATATATTTATTTAAAAATGACCACCACTTTAATTATTTAATATGTGATTTTGCCTACAGTGTTAAAATTATTTATTGGGCACTGTTACACATCAACAAGGGTGAAAGGACACATTTACTCATGCACCTGTAACTGAGTAACTTTTTGTACACCTGTGCTTTTCTGAGTATTATTTACAATCAGTAATTTTGATTTCTCCTGAGGTATATTAATGCAGGAGTCTTGTATTTCACAGAGTTCACGTTTGGTCTGCTCTCCATTGGCAGCAAAAATTGGACTGTTGTAAATCAATCAGTCACCAGAGAAGAGAAGAGTAACTTTACTTTACTTTGTTTGTGCACTTTCTTTTATAATAGTCACCTTTTCCAATTAAAATATTCTAGTTTCTAAAAGTTTGAATTCGAAAACTTTTACTCTGATCACATATTAAATGAGGTGAGCATAATTTTACACCCATACATTTTACTTCTACTTTAAATAAAATGTCAGCAACAAGATAGTATTTCTACTTGAGCAGCACATTTTCTTTCTATCTTTATTTTGATATGTTGATCGTGAAATAATTTCTTTGCATTATATTGTTATTTAATCTGGTCTGCATTCCCAACACCTAACTGAATCTATTAGTGATCTTGAACAACTGGCTGCAAAAATAGCAACACAACAGGATGTATTCAAATGCATTTTTGAAATAAGCTACAGCATGCATTAAACATCAGGTAGCAATCAGGAGAGGCTTCATTTATATACATACACACACATTCATGAAAAGTAGGCCCCACTAATATGGTTCCTTTGTGAGAAAGTGCGCATATCAAAAGCCTCATTTACAAAAATGTGCTTGAACTTTACCCGGGATTTCAAAATCACTTCAAAATATAAGCCCAATAAAAATGCTATCCATTGCTTTCATACCTTGAAAATCAAAGAATAATTTATGCAACTTCATTGATTCTGCCTTAAAAATCAAGGTTGTGTCTTGAATTTGGCTGGGAGCATCAAATCTGAGGGCAGGATCCTTGTATAAATGAGACCAAGTCAATAGGGTGGCGATGTGTACTGGGTCTGTAAATGAGGAGCTGTGTATGCATCCAGCATCTCTGCTGCTTGGCTCAGCACGGCCTGCAGTGTTGCAACCAATTCAATTTCCTGCTGCTTTCTCTGATGGGAAACATTTCATTCACATTCATGGATTTGTATACAATCAGACACACACACACACACACACACACACACACACACACACACCTGTATGTATGCATACGCATGCAAAGATATGCACATGCCCTGAAACACCACACACACACACACACACACACACATACATATAAACCATAGACATGGTTACAATAGCACAATATTTTTCATTGTAATCCAGAGAGCTGGATGGAGAACAACGAGGACAGGAATAAACACAATCCCCTGCCAGCACACTTCCTCCCAAGTCACAAACACACACACACGCACGCAAGCAAACACGTGCAGCAATCAAAGTATGCCAGCACATTCATATACAATAATAAAACCCCTCCGCCCCTTTTCCCAAATACTGTTAATCCCATAACAGCCGCCCCGAGCACTTCCCACCCAACCACCAGTTCTTCAGATGCAACAACATCCCTCCTCCCTCTCCCCTCTCCGTCCTCTCCTCCTCCTCCCTTTCCCCCGGTTTTACTATGTAACAATGAGCAGGCAAAACAAATATGTTATGGATTCAAAACAGATTTAAAAATCCATGCAGTCGTTTGCGCCACCAGCCCCAGCTCCATCTCGACCTCCATCTCTGCTCTCCTCTGGGACGCAGGGAAAACAGTACAGATGCAGCAGCGCAGGCTTGCATTTTACAGGCACGCTGCACTGCTGCTGTGCTGCACTGCTGCTGTGCTGCTGCTGGAGAGCCGGGAGGGAGCTGCTCCTGCAGCACCAAGGTAGCAGAGGTGCAGCCAAGGAGGCAATAACATTACACAGCTGAAGATGTTTTGAAACTCCACTACTTTCCTCACATAGATAAATTATAGATTGATTTTTGATTGGGAGAACAATGCCCTGTTCCACCAGAACTCAGTAAGCAGGCCTGAAGTCCTTTCTTGCTCAATAAATGTACAAGAATGTTAAAAAAAAAGCAAAAAACAAACACAAAATGTTTGTGTGTGTGTCTGTGTGTGTGTGTGCGTGTGTATGTGGGTGTGAACACAGCCACAGATAAATGTTTGCATTTTACATTTTACATTTCTGTCAATGTCACATTTTCAGGCCTTGTAACATTAAGTATAAACATGCTGTTAGGAGGTAGGATTCACTCAAAAGGGATTTAATTCTAGACACAGGTTCAAGTCCTGTCCCTAGTGACGCTTCTGTCTTTTTGCTAATGTTTTCTGATATCATGGTTAATGTTAGCAACATTAACCATGATCTTTTTCTGACCTTAACCACGACCACAAACGTTTTCCTAACCTTAACCAAGGAGTTTTGGTGGCCAACGAAGCAAGACTAAATGTTGATTTGCAACGTATTTTGGGTTCAGGAACACTGACATTTCAACACATTCATTGGTTTGCAGAAATGTAAAATGGCGACATTTTATTCTGGCGATCGGGCTGGTGTACAAGTACCTTCAGTATCACCGTGTATACATCCACTAAGCTTCTCTTGCGCTCAGGCGAGGCTTTGTCCCTCTGACTCAATATGACCTTCAAATGTTTCTCTCTCTCTCTCTCTTCTGCCTCCTTCTCTCTCTATCTCATGTTTTCTTTATCTGTGAATAATTCCATGCATTGGTATTCGTCATTATCTGGCATTTTATGCTGGAAGCCTGATATCTACTTTTATCTACTCTCTTGCTGCTTCTCCCTTCCTCTCACCTACATAATTTTGTCTCTTCTTTTCTCTCCATCTTGCTCTTCTTTTTTTTATTCTTCTCTACAGGGAGGCCTATTATATGGGGGGGTTGGTTGGAACTGTATTAAGATTGATGAAATGATAGACTGATATACAGCTCATGGTACAGAGAGAGATGGGAGGGGGAGTTCACATTGTGTATGCCTTTGACTCTGTGTGTGTGTGTGTGTGTGTGTGTGTGTGTGTGTGTGTGTGTACGCCTATGCGTGATCTCCACCACTTACATAATTGATGACTTTGAGCTGGAGAGAGGCTGCATCAAGGTCATAGAGCTCACCTGAAAGAGATAGGGAGAGGAAGAATGACAGGTGAGGGAGGAAAAAAACAAGAAGGAAGGGAAGGGCAGATCGGCATAACGAGCGGGCGAGGGAATGCAGAACATGTACGAAAGTGGACGGAGAGCAATCTGGGGAGGGATGAAACGAGACAGAGAGGTTGAGGAAGGGTGAACGAGAACCAGAGAACAGAGGGACTAATAATGAAGACAAGACAAGGGATGGAGGGCTGAGCGGACTACAGATGAAGACGGGGAGCAAAAGAATGAGACAGAGAGGAAGGAAGATGGAAAAGTGGAGGGGGGGGGGGGATTAAGGCAGGGAACAACTGAGAGGACTTGAGGCGATTCATATTTACTGACAATTACCTTGGGGTAAACGGTGTTGGTGTTTGTCTGCGTGTGTATGTATTCGAGCACAGAGGCAACATTAGCCAGTCGCCTCCTTTATTCATTGGTCTGTTTTCACACGGCAACTGTTGCACATTCCGGCTGCCATTGAAAGAGCCCATCTAAATTCATAGGGCTTTTTATCCAGATGGACTTTATTAACATAACTCGCCTCACCTCGCCAGGAGGTGTGTGTGTGTGTGTGTGTTTGTGTGTGTGTGTGAGAGAGAAAGGGACGAGGTGTATTCAGTGCACCAGTATGTACGTGTGTATGGTACCAACCAAAAAAAAATTTCATTCAGCTGAATCACTTTTATGTTGACGACACATCATTAGAGCATGTGCTCCAAATAATTTGGATGCAAAATAAATAATTCAGTTATCAGTCTTTGTGTGAGTGTGTGTGTGTGTGTGTGTGTGTGTGCATATTCGTACCACAGAGCTGTAGGATGTTGCGGTCCAACTCGCAGTAGTCCTGGTCTGAGACGTTGAGGTTAAGCAGTGCATTGTGGGATTGTAGGGGGGAGGGGCTAAGGGGAGGCCTCTGGTAGGATGCTTGAACAGCCTGGACACGCACACATGCCACTGAGGCCTGGGACACCATGCACACACGCACACACACACACACACACACACACACACACACACATACACACAGCAAATGAAGTGGGAGATTAAGAGAGAACATTTGTAATTCTGTTACTGATCACAAATTTGTCCAGTGAACCAAAAAGTTGAAGACAATGAAAACGTCACCAGCAGCTTTGTACAAGTTGTTAGTGAGCATGTGCGTGTGTGTGTGTGCGTGCATGTGTGTGAGAGTGAGAGAGCTTACATGTTTCTCCAGCACGTTGAGATGCAGTTCATCCTGATCAGACAGTGGTTTACAGCCCACCTGCAAAACACACACACACACACACACACACACACACACACACACACACACACACAGTGAAAAACAATTACAACCAAGTATTGTTCAAGCCAACTAGGTCAGATGCAGTGATTTTGATTTTTTGCACGTTAAATAAAATCACATGAATGCATGATAAAACTGCAACCACCTACCCACATAACTAGAGGCACTGAAGTAATTAGGGATTAATTCAATACTGTATACTTATTTTTGAATTTACTGAAACCCCACATATTTGAGGGCTGTGTGCCCTGTCTAGTCCCATGGATAGTTATAGAGAAGCAAAGGGAATGCACAGCACACTGCAAAAAATCTTAACAAGTCATTTATAATCTCACTATATCTTGCATTATCATTCACTTATTTTAAGAAAAACATGATTTAAAGACTGAATATGAGACAAAGTAACTTGTTAGGAGATTCATTTTGCAGTGAGGCAGATACATATGTATATGCAGAGTACCTCCATCCATCCAAACCACCTCTTAGAACCACCAGTGAATTGCTGAATGAAATTTAAACCCTCATTTTAGATTTTTAGTAGTGTGCTATGAAGTTAACAAACTGTAAAGTCCTAAGAGCTGGTCGTTCTGTGCTGCTAATAGGTGTAGAGAGAGACTTGCAGAAATATACAGTGACATATCAGGATTGGCTGCTTGTATGTAGGATGAGTAAGAGAAGGGCAGAATTGATGTGGACCCAAAAAACACAAAAGGACTTTTCTGTTTTCAAATCATTATCTGTGAATGGTCTTTGAGCTGGGCTGCTTAACTGGTGGTTGTGTAATGTCTTATAATGTTGCCATGGACATGCTGTAATCATTGGTTCAGTGCCTGAGACTCAGAGAGCTGGAGGGATGTTTGCCAAAGATTTTACTAGACGTTGTAGCGTCTTGTGCTGACCCTCATGGTCTGTCATGCCATGACACTAGCTGTGTTTCCATCCAACACTCAAATTAAAAGCAAGCAAATAATTAAAGCATTATTGCAGTATTTTTCCACTTTTTTGGGGTTCAAATGACTGATAGGGACAAAAACTTTTGGGATTAGCCCAGTGTAGAGCTTCGCTTCAGCCGGCAGCCGTGAAACGGGCTGCAAAGTAATCAAACAGGACATGTACGCACATCAAATTACGTCCACTAAGAGAGCTAGGTGTGACAGAGATGGACATGTTTACCACCTTAACAGTAGTCTAGCTCAAGGAGCAGTCTTGCTCTGAAATCTCACAAGAGGTGAGATGTTTCAGGAAGACAACAGTAGAAGTGTGCTGGGATCACAACAACACCAAAGCACTTTTACCTAGAGCAAAATGTTGTTCCACCGGTGGAGAGACCCGCTGCCGACACAGTGGAGGTAATGTTATTAGACATAAAGAAGAATGTCTCTCTGCAGGGATGCTTCCCATAATGCTGGCAGACACTTATAATAACAATCTGAGCCTGTCAGTGGCACAAACAAGCACTTTCAGTGGGTGTAATTTGACATAGAAACTTGCCTCATTTGATTACATCGCAGCCCGGCTGCTGGCTCAAGTGTTGTTGCTCAATATTGGACCAATTTCAAAATTTTTTGGCTCTATCAGTCATTTGGACCAAGTTGAAACATACCAGAATTATCCTTTAAATTATCCTTTAAAGGCCTTGTATATGTGTGTGTGTGTGTGTGTGTGTGTGTGTGTGTGTATATATATATATATATATATACATGTTTAAACAAATAAAACATAACCATTAGCCTTATGTCATAATATGTGGTACCCATGAGAAAGATCGACAGAATCAATCAAGAGAAGATTAACATTGGGAAAGTTTGCACTGCCAACCGGCGCCACTGCGTGACACTGCTGTCTTATCTGCCATGTATCATTACCTCAGGTTTTTCAATTTGCTCCTTAAAACCGTCCAAGGCTTCTCATAAACCTTTGCTTAACATCTCTATTTCCAAATCTTTATAAATAGTTGCATTGTGCTGCTGTTTCTGGTCTGATAACGCTGTTGTCCACCTGTACCCACCGCCATCTGCCATGCCAGAAGTCAAGGAACAAATGTGATTTAACCCAACACACATTTCCTATTTTTATTTGGCAAATGCGCTTGCATAGTAATTTATCTCATTTCTTGTTACAGAATAAAAAGTTTACCCACCTCAAGCATGTGTATAAACTTTTTGCCAAATTTCAGGGATGTTTTATTTGACATTTGACATTTCCATACAGCAATTTTTATTCAATCCAGAAAAATGTGCATAGAGAGGGGTCGATGGAAACATGACTATGGTCTGTGTGGCACTGCCATAATGTTTCAGGAAGAGCGCTTTCTACCTGTTCTAGCTCTATATGTGGATTTGCAGTGATCAAGGTGTTGTGTGCATGTGCCTTTGTGTGTGTGTGCGTGTGTGTGTGTGCGTGTGTGTGTGTCTGTGTGTGTCTGTGTGAGACCTTTGATCCTGAGGCAACAACCTGTAGGAGGAGCTGTGGCTCATGGGTAATACATTTTATATAATGATTCCCTCTGGTAGAGAGACGGAGAGAGTGGGGGACTTGGCAGATACAAGGATGTGGACCTGCTGCTCTCCATACAAATATCTGTCTCTCAGGGGAGGAAAAGAAGAAGGAAGATGAAAAGATAGCGGGATGAGGGGTGGGCAACTCACCAGTAAGACAGAGATGGCCTTGTCCTGTTCTTGGTCCAAGATAGGAATGACAAGAGCTGAGAGAAAGAAAGAAAGAAAGAAAGAAAGAAAGAAAGAAAGAATGTCCATTGATTCTGAAGGACTTGATGCATTCACACAAAATAGACTCTCATATTTATTCTCTTTTCTTGCCCTCTCTCTCTGTCTGATTTGTTCCTGCTTCACAGCCTAATAGGAATATGCAGAGGAAATGAACTAAGAAAAAAAAAAACCTCCTTTCATAACATGATGTTTTTTGCCTTTTCTTTCATCTCTCTGCTCCCTGTCATTTGCTCTTCTGTCAGAACGAGAGCAGACAGCAGCAAATCAATATAATCACATTTTTTTCATAATCTTGCGCATTATTGCATGTGAGGAGAGCACATGAAAAACGATGACTTCACATCACACGTGGGTGACAGACATCGAACAAATTTCCACAAAGACATTATTGAACGCTCAGCGTTTATCAAATGACTCGGAGTTCAGAGTGTGGGGTGGGACCGAATCCTGCCTGCGCTTTCTCTCTCGCGTGTCCCTCAATACTTCGTCTAAACTAGACACAAAGTGTTGAACACATGTTCTAATCATCCCAGCTCTCACTTTGTTCTTCATCGCGGGCCCTTCATTGCTTTATTTGTCTCCTGTTCAACTTTGTTGCCCACGCGGTTCCATACCTCTCCCTCTGCAATCATCATCTCTTGTTCACTACTTTTCTCGCTCCGTTCGTTTGTTTTTTCTTTCCTCCCACACTCTCACATCTCTCTGCACTTCTGCATACAGAGGCACACACACACACACACACACACACACACACATTCACCAACATCATCTATATATACTCTCTCTCACACACACACACGCGCGCGCGCACCTCGTCTGTGTGCTGGTAGGGGTGTGGCGAGGCAGATTCTGTAGTTTTCTGGCAGCTCGGAGGAAGGAAGGCCGGCACACTGACAACGCTTCAACTGGTCCACAATATCCCTGATAGATAGATAGATAGATAAATAGATAGATAGATAGATAGATAGACAGACAGATAGATAGATAGATAGATAGACAGATAGATAGATAGATAGACAAGCAGATTACAATGCGGGTTTTCAGAGAACCAATGACTTGCATTAGTCAGAGAGAACGAGAGACAGACAGACAAATAATCTGGCAGACACTGGAGAGACACAGAGGAAAGAGGGGATTTGGAAGACAATCGGAGTGAATGGAAAAACAATTGCCGGCATTACTAAAACAGACACGTTGTGTTCATTGACACCAACCCAAACAAGAAATGTCTCTGAATAGACCTATTATTCATTGTGAAATTGTGTGAACCCAATACAGCCCTGCACATGTGTGTGTGTGTGTGTGTGTGTGTTGTGCTGGCCAGGTGTGGAGCCAGGTGTGAAGGTGGCAATGTTCCATGTGTGTGTGTGTGTGTGTGTGTGTGTGTGTGTGTGTGTATGTGTGTGTGTGTGTGTGTGCGTGTGTGTGTGTGTGTATCTGTCTATTATTTGGCCCTGAGAGGGCAGCTTTCTCATGCTAAAATATGAGACAAGCATCTGTTCTATCTGGACTGACTACTGGCTAAAGAGGCACACACACACACACACACACACACACACACACACATGAACACATGAACACACATGAACACAAACACACCTGTACACATACATGTAGGTTTGAAAAACATACATTATGTATGTACGCTCATAAACATATGGGTAAGTGCAAACACACACCCACACACACACACACACACACACACACACACACACACACACACACACACGCAGAGTGAAGTATACGCACTCATGCGGGATTTACACATGTAAGCACAATCATGCATGCAAACACACACATAGAGCAACATTTTAACACACACACACACACACAGTCACACTCTTGCCCTCACACAGGTGGATCTGTGCGCTGGATCAAATCGTCCACTTCACACAGCAATCAGCTTAAACCTGGCAGCAAATACCCCCCAACTCCCGACCCCTGACCCCAAAACACACACACACATACACACACACACACACACAAACAGACACACACACACACACAGACACACACACACACAGACACAGGCACAGGCACACACACACACACACACACACACACAAACAGGCCCACACACACACACACACACACACACACAGACAGACACACACACACACACACACACGCACACACACACACACACACACACACACACACACACACACACACACACACACACACAGAGGGGCAGGTGCAGAGGTCATCCCGTTACACTCTGACAGAGTCTGACAGACCCTCACACCCCTGCGGTGATTTCTCTGTGTGGTGCATCGATTCAAAAGGAGAAACGTCCGTTTGTTTCAGCTCGCTGAGGAATATTCCACCGCCTAAATGGAAACACTACAACATGTTTTTCGAGGTGCAAACTGATGTCTAGGTGTTATTTCAGACAGAAGACAATAGCACAAGGTGTTACTTCCACATATAATGCATATGTTGAACTGACAACATTTTAGGTGCTAAATCAACAATTCTGTTTTTATCTTCATCTCTTTAAAAAAGTAGGCGAACGTCTTTACCTGTTTCAGTCTCTACCAAATGAAATTTACTTAATCACAACTGATCCCTCCTCCTCCTTCCTCTTTACTGCTGCTCGCTCCAGCTGGTGCTTTGTAGTTTTTAAACTAGTGGGTTAAACAGAAAGAGAGTGAAACTCGGGGTACTACTATCACGCTTACATTGTAAGTGTGAGGATTGTATATTGAAAGGAGCTGGTAGTTAAATCTCATACAAAGAATCTTCTCTCACTGTTTGAGATGAATCTATTTTGTACTTGATCCCTGACAAAAATAAACTGAGACTGAAACCCAGGTTTACTCCTAAATAAAAAGACTGGTCACTAAATTTAGATGTGAAAACTGTAATGTCATGTAGCTGAAATTCAGAATGGCTGGTGACTTTGAAATCCAGCAGCCATACTGCCTTGTGATACAAAATGTTTATTTCAAACCCTGGCCATTACAGTGATGGCTGCTGTTGTCAAATGACAGTCAAAATAAGATAGTAAATGTGCAAACACAAATGCACTAAACACTGCAGTAAATTGGAACAGCCTACCAAATCTGTACACTGAGAATCTTGCCCTCACGTCTTTACTGAGCTGAATGCAATCAAAGTGTTTTCTGTTTTGAGCGAGGTTTTGCAAATGATGGAAAAACTGAAGGGGCATATGGTCAGCAGTACGTGAAGGTCCTTCTCTCCTGTGTTATTAAGGCTGCCTTTGTTGTGTGTGTGTTTAGTTTTAGAAATGATAGTGCACACTTCTTAAGAGCTACAAAACCGCAGCATTAAAAAGAGCCAACAACCTGCATTTATGAATCTGAATTTGCCTGCATTTGTAATTTGTTTGCATAAATAAAGCATAGGTAACCTTCAATAATGCTTCAACTGTTATTGGAATCAGAGCTAACAGCTGTGCAAAGAATATTCTCGATTTAAATCTCAAAAACTCATTTCTGTATTTTGTAAACCTCGGGTTGTGTGTCTTCCTTTCATAGTGGTTTCAACAGCAGGAGTTTGCTTGTTTGGCTTGCACACACACCCTTTAACACCTGAATAATTATGGTGCAGAAGTTGTGCTTTGACAAAATTTGGATTCCTCTGCAGTGCTTTGTATTTCACAGTGTGTAGGTGTGTGTATGTGTGTGTGTGTGTGTGTGTGTGTGTATACAGTATGTGTGTGTTTCAAGGTCCTGTTAATAGGGTTGTATTAGAAGGTGGGCTGGAGTGAGGCTCTAACAAAGTGGCCTTCTATCTCTAATACAGGTTCAGTGAGTGTACATGGAGTTTTTTGTGCTTTATGTGTATGTGCATGTATGTGTGTGTGTGTGTGTGTGTGCAGGTGTGTGTATGTGTATGCCAAGGTCCTGATAACAGGCTTATATAAGCAGGTGAATTGGAGGGAGACCAGCACAAAGTGGCCTGCAGCTCTTGTAATATCCCTGCTACCTTTAGCCTTCACACTGGGCTTACAAATCTTTGTGTGTGCGTACGTGCGTGCGTGCGTGTAAGTGTGTCTGTGTGCACACACTTATTCATGGATATTTCTACATGTCTATGTACGTGTGTAAGTGTGCAGATGCTTGTCTTTGCATTCCCGTATGTGTACAAGTCTTTGTGTGTTTGTCTGCATCTGTGTATTTGTGTGTGTGTGTGTGTGTGTGTGTGTGTGTGTGTGTGTTTGTGGCAGTGAGCTACTGGAAAAGGGTTCTTGTCTGGCACACAGACAGTTTCATCAATAATGTAGTGTTGGTTTTTGCCGGAGCCGGGGCAGCAGCAGTAGCAGGGGGGCTGCTGAACTTCAGAGAGCACTTAAGAGAGGAGAGGTTCACTGTGTCACACTGAGCGACCCACCCGGGCCCTGTCACCCCGGCTATTAGCCCCACAACACTTCAACAGGGAGAGGGATGAGGTTTCTAGAGGGGAGGAGGGGTTAAATTAAAGTGAAACATAGTCGGCTCAGCGCTGCATGGCTCTGCAGGGAAGAGAGAAAGCTGCTACAGAGACAAAGGGAGAGAGAGTGATGGAGAGATGAAGGAAGACAGGTTGATAAAAGAGAGAAGGTGAGTGAGATGCTGAAATCACTAAAACACAAACTTCACTGCTATCTGACCATTAACTGTGTCTATACAATAGCACCGTCACCCTATTTGACCAAATTAAAAGACAAAAACCCTAAAGGACCAAACCAGTGATTTTGCATGTTTCATGTAATATCTACAAAATGTATATTGTGCTTCATGTTTCTGCTAATTATTTTCTGAAGCAAGCAGTCATATTTTAGAACTCTCATATCATTTTTCCTTTTGTTTCCATTCGTTCCACTACAGTATGAAAAAAGTGACTACAAACTTTCTTCACACCCGTTTTCCATCACCATAACAAAGTTATCTATTAGTTTTCCTTAGTTTTGCACTTTTGTGTTTTGATGATTTGAAACTGGGCAGCGTGAAACGGTCCCTCCGCCAGGGAAAATAGTCCCTCTGGGTATGTTTGCTTTACAGAGCCAATTATCAGTTCTGTGGTTTATAGTGCAATGACTTTGCTTGCCACAGAGGCAGAACAGTACAAAGTGGGTGTTTCAACTCAAAATTTAAATTTAAAAAATGGATTTTGATTCTGTTCTGATGCTGTGAAAACTTTAGTGCTCCCACATGATTTGCAATAGGGTTTATTGCAGTGTAAAATGTGGGTAATTTATAGTGAACAAACCAAACATTAAAAATCACAGGTATGGTCCTCAAGAACTTGCTGACAATGTATAGATTCATTTTAGCCCTTGAAACAAGAGGAAGTGGGCGAACCTTGAAGTGATGGATACACAGCTGCACTTCCTCACTGAGTGCAGCAAATACTAAGAGAACATTTCCTTCCCAAAATGAGCGCTATAGCTGCCCAGAAATCCTCTAATGCACAAAAAAGGGTAAACTTTCCTACATCTTGGGAGACCCAATCCAATCCTGCCCGTTCTGTGGGTTTGTCATTACTGTGTACTTGCTGCTGAGCTTTGTTCACACCCACAGAACTTCATTTTACATTCTAACAAAAACCCCAAGGTTTCCAAAGATGTGCCAAAGACATCTAGATATTTCCTATTTGATATGATGGTGCAACTAATAAAACAACGGCATCTTGTGTTTCAATGGTCCACTCATGCTGAATGTGTATGTAACATTGTTATGCAGTATGGAAAAATGTTTATTTCCATAATTTAAAGCAACTTAAAGGGAAATAAAAGGGAATACTAGAGTTTAAGGGGTTAATGACACAGCTCTTCTGGCAGCAAAACATGTTTCGGTATGTCACAGCCATATGTGTATATGTTCTATATGTGTATATTCTTAATTGCATAGGCTCTTTGCTACACTTCATTGTTAACACTTGACTGTTGAGACACAATGTCATAATTTGTAATATGACATATAATGTGACCTCAACATCCATGCCAATAAAGTTTACTTGAACTGGATTGAATTGAATTGAATTGAACTGAATTGAGGGTGAGGAGGAACAGAGGGAGATTTAGTAGAGAAAGAGAAGTGGAAGGAAAGAAGGAAAGAAGTTAAAGGGAGGGAATGAAGCCGACAGCTGCAGAGGGACAATTTGATGAGAGAGTAATGGAAAGCAGCAGAGAGTGAGGGGCAATAAAAAAAGAGAGTGAAGGCAACAGAATGAAGGTCTATGGGCACTCCTTCATGATGAGATCAATCTCTGTTTTTCTCTCACTGCCGTTTTCTCTGTGACATGGAGTTGAGTTGTTCAAAAAGAACGACTCTTTTGGCTGAATGAACTAAACTGAATCGCTTCCTGAAATGATCCGTTAACTTCTCAGTTCAGTTGAACTCTCACGTCCTTTCCTCCCCTCTCTAACAAGCGTTTTATTTTTTTTTTTAAAAATCGACAAGACCTATGTGAAAGGCTGCTCCATATGAACAATATTAGTGTAACAAAGAGATTTGGGGAAAAAAACATGGCTAGATTATCAACTATAGTAAAAGTTTCACTAGTCTTGCTATGGCAGACACTGGGAGAGTGAATCAAGTCATTCATTTGAAGGAGGAATGGGCTGGGCTGTGTTCAAGACATGAAATACATAGCTGATTCAGGTTGGTAACATTTGGCTGCACTGATTCAAGACCGCTGCTGACGGACTGCAATCCAGATATATACCATTATCTCGACTGATAATATGTGCATAGGCAAACATTTAACAATTTCAAATAAATTTTAAATGTGCTAGGTTAAGTTTGACAATCCTGAATGTTTTAAAATCTCATCTCTTGTAGTTTGTGGTGAAACCTGCAGAATGAAGAAACAGGGGGCTGAGCCTGAGACGTGTCTCAGATGCCTTCACTGCGAGGGAGCCGTGCAGGTTCAGCAACTGGTTCACTGAATGTACACAGTGAATCTGAGCCAGGAGTGACAGACAGACGCTGAGTCGCTCAGGCCTCCTTCTCTTTCTCCCTCCCTCCCTACCTCTTGAAGTAAGAGGTAGTATCAAATATTTTATTTAATAATAAGCTGAATATGCTGTACATAATAGGGTAGGACTTTGTTATAGCAGCTTTCAGTTTGTAAATGGCATCCAACTAAATGCCTCTCAGCTCACGGGCTTATCCATCACAAATGACCATTCTCAGTTCACAGGTTAGCGAGCTGAAATGAACGTTAGGCAGCTATTTAGGAAGTTATTCAGTACACTGAAGAAACTGCTTTGCCCATCACTAGGCGACACTTGTTTGTCACACAGAGGAGAGACAGCCGCCTCTGCTTCCCCTCAGCAGTGATTTTCCGAGAGAAACATCTGTTGTCTGCTGCATACAGACAGAGACAAACGCTTACAGGCAGACACACATAATGTACCTGATCTTTCCCTCCTGTGGCAGTTCGTGTGGCGGGTCGTCAGACAGCAGCCTTGAGTCTCCCTCCAGAATGTAGACACACACACATTCCTGTAATGAAACACACATGCGCGTACATATTCATTTGTTAAATTAATTAGATTCTAATTAAATGAATGAGCAATGAGCCTCATCCACTTGGGTCTCTTCCTCGACTTGTGTCATGACTTGTCTCAAGACATTCAGCTCTGCCACGCTGAATATTAACAGGAGCTGCTTTTTCAAGTAAGGCATCAGGGTCATTTGTGAGTTAGACCGTGTTCAGTTGCTTGTGTAGGTGTGCTTGTGCATGTATGTTTAGCAAATTAATTAGATAACTTTAAAAAGTGTTACAAAATGTCTTCCAAAATTGTGTTTATTATTAGCAAACACCAGCATGGCTGGCTGAATCAGATTCCTAAATCTAAAATTCAAGTTTTGCTGGCAGACCAAATCACTATCACCAGGAAATGGCCTTGCATAATCTTTTTCACAGTTTTCTGGCAAACTTTCTCATCCTGTTTTGTGGAATGCCCTTCTCATAGCAGGAATTCATGTTGAAGCATTGAAATATGTGTCTGTGTGTGTCTGTATGTATGTGTGTGTGTGTGTGTGTGTGTGTGTGTACCGCGCTGGGTAGCAGCTCCTGTATGCTGTCTCGAAGGGCAACTCGCAGCGAGCGAGCATCGACAACCGCCGCCAGCCGCAGCAAAGCATCCTGGGGAAGGAGACAAACAGATGCCCTGATTTCTGTTTGGTTGTTTGTTTATGATCTAAATGTGGGTCTCTGAAAACCTGGGGCCTTTGCCTGTTGTTTATTTTCTGTGGATGTAAGGTTTATTTCCTACCAGTGTTTCCCCAGAAAGCTATTCTGGCAAGCTGGAAAGACCTCTGAAACAATGTTTAAACTGAGCTACGTTTAGGTGCAACAGTCTGAGTTTGTTGGAAAGATGAGATTCTTGAAATGAAGCAAATTCAGGCATCTTCAGGGATTGCTGGTGTTTTAGTTTTGCTCTTCAGTACACTTGGTGGGTTGCTTTATTTGTGAAAACTAAACAATCACAGTTATGAGGCTTGCTAGGCAGGAAGAAGCTGGTGGGGTCGGAGTTTGACAGACATTTGGTAAATTCACAGTTAACTCTTCACAAAAACTACATTTAGCATGCTCAAAGCTTTCTTTGAAGACTGGATAAAAGCAGTTAACTTGTAGGGCAGTGTTTGGTGATACACTCATTATCTCAAGCAGATTTAGCGTGTGATCAATCTGACCACACTGAACAAGGGCCTGTGCCTAGAATTTATTATTTTTTGATATCACAGTTGCAGCAGACAGAAAGGCCACTAACTCCTAAAGAGACATGGAAGCATGAATGGGAATCAGATTGGGATCTCATCTGAGCAGTCCTCTTGACAGTGAGAGGAACAATGTGACTGCAGGGAGAGAAATGTTTGCTTTCTTTTGCTGCTGTTTTTGGTCGACTCAAACAGGACTGCCTCTTGCTGCCCCATAAAAAGATAAAACTGAAAACGGACTGGAGCAGAACAATGGGACAACGGGAGAGCTGTTAAGAACAGGATAACATTCAAACAAGACAGACATTCCCATAGAGGTGCAAAGTGGATGAGGCCACAGGTTTCGGAAGTTACTAGTTACCGTTTTTCCCCATTTAGAGTTGTACTTTTAACTGTGACCTCAGTATTACTCAACACTGACTCACGGGAGTCTCCTGAATGAACAAAAATAGGGTTACGTTGTCTTCTACACGGTTTAACTTTGTTGCTGAGAAGTGTTTTTTAAGTTAGTTCAATACGTCACTGGCAAGCGGCAGAGGAAGCAGCAGTGGAGTAATTTCCATTATGGTCTGGAAGCAGCACACCCAGCCTTGCAAGTGTTTTGCAACAGAAGCGGGAGTGGTGTGTTGTCTCTTCAACACTTCAGCTTGAACTTGGAAAGCTACACTCGTCACTGTCACGTCAGCATAACCTCACAAAATAAAACAAAAACAAAAGATCAGACAGAATCTAAAACATATCAGCAAATTCTAAAGTGGCAGCTCAAGTTCAAGTTTACGAGCCATTTGTTACCTTGGAGCCAGATGGTGCAATATCCAATGCAGCGTATGCTGAGACTGGCTGTCCAAGTGCAGCAGCACGCTTTGCCACTGGCTGTATGTTTTCAAACTCGTCATGTGTGTCCATATCACAGTTCTCTGGATTTAGAGTGCCACTGCCATTGCCATCTATCTATCTGTCTATCTATCTATTGTCTGTGTATTTATTTGCATTATGTACATTACATTGTTATACTGTATCGTGTGTGTATGGCACTCTATTACCTTTGTTTATTTCCTGCCCAGGCACTGAAAGCTAGCTTGATGTCTAAATCTGGTGCAATAATGTTCCCTGACAAATTAATAAATAAAATGGACTGAGGAACACAAAGTACATTGCCAATCAATGTTTTGATAGCGTTTGAGTGTTTTAGGGTGGATTTTCCCTTTAAGCAATCATTTCAATTCAATTCAATTCAATTTATTTAGCAGACTCAGGTCCATAAATACACACATAGAACAGGACAGACTGTATGGAATAGGCGCAGAATATAAAAAAGAAAAACAGAAACTTATATGATATACAAACAGTTTGGCCAGTGCACTCTCATTTTAGAGTCGTAGCGGCAACAACTCACATTGGGATTTGAGAGAGCTACAATGATACTGTTCATAGATTTATCTAGACATTGCATATACTTAAGCATTAGGTTTCTTAAAAGTGCCTTAAATGTGCACACCCCTGTGTTAACAAACATTAGACTAGCACTCCCTCCCCTAGGGATCTTAAGGAGGATTCGCATTGCATCATTGTAGGCGACTTGTAACTTCTGCATACTGGATTTTTTTTTAATAAAATACCCACAGATGGGCAGTGTATAGTGGTGTACAGTAAGCTTTAAACAAGGATACTTTGACTTGAGTGGAACAACAGCTAAATTTATGAGCAATTGTGTTAGCCTGAGCATATAACTTACAACACTGTCTATATATGTCGTCATCATCGGTCATATCATCAGTAATGAAGTGACCAAGATATCTGATCTTTTTACAGACCTCAAGACTACTGTTGGATAGTTTCAACACAGGAAATTTTAGATATTTGTCCTGCTTAGTTCTACATATTAGAACAGCACTCTTGCTGGCATTATATTTGATATCATATTGTAAACCATATTCAGTACATATATTAAGAAGCTGCTGCAGCCCAGCACTACTTAGACTGAAGGTTACAAGATCATCTGCATACATAAGATGATTCACATGCATACCACCAATTATACAACCAGTGTTGCAGACATTCAGTCTCATGGATAACTCATTTACTCATAACTCATACAGACTGAATACGACAGGGGACAAGATTCCTCCCTGCCTGACCATTGGACACTCTAAAGGTGGCAGATATGCTATTTCCCCATTTGATGTGCATTTTCTGGTGGGCGTACCAATAAGCAAGAACCCTCATAATATACCTAGTCACTCCCATTGTTTCAGCTTAATAAACAGTTTTTATGGTTTACACGATCAAATGCTTTAGAGGCTTTAGATGCTTTAGAGATGTAATGTACACACTCACTCTATCGAGCAGGATTCTTTCCATGACCTTAGACAATATACTAGCTAATGCTATTGGCCTATAATTATCCACGCAACTAACCTTTCCAGCTTTGTCCTTAATGACTGGGACGAGCAAAATCAACTTGGACCCCAGGCGTTTAAAAGAACCAGGCGGCTATTCGCTGCAGGCCTTTATTTATTTTTACACAGACCTGCACCAGGCCATTATTGTGATGACAGTTACTGTCCAACATATTTTTTAGTACAAAAGTACTGTATTAATTGGTGAAATACGGTATAATGTTGTCTCCATAGTTCAGCAACATTGTGTTCCCCAGTGACGCCTTCAACAGTACAAGGGAGAACGGGTTTACTCTTGTTTAAGGCCCTTACCTCTTTCCAAAAGTCAGTGATATTGTTACACAACATTTTGTTGGCCATGGAATCAGCCCTCATAGCTTGTTCATTTTTAGCTATAAAGCGAACAACATACTTAAATCTGGCAGTGGTGAGTTTTTTGTGCTGAAGCTCTGGGCCTTGTCTAGGTCTTCCAGCCAGGTCCCAGAGCTTACAGGCCTCACTAGCTTCGGCATGATACTGAGCTACATCCTCGTTCCAACCTGGTCTAACATTATGCTTCCTGTTGCACTTTTGACCCTTTTACTGTTTGTAAAAGGGCCAATTAATATCCTTACATTGAATAGCTTCTTTAGGCAAATAGACATTACTTAAATATTGGTCTGTGTTATTAAAATAAGCCAAGATGTCCTCTCTGGTAAGAGCTGACCAGTCTACAATACCACAGTATCAGACAGCATGTTACTGAGAACTTTTGGGCTCGCTCCCATGTCAAAGGGTGTCCACCTCACTGTCCTTCTCTCTCCTCTCTCTGCACCGCTAACTTCTTGTTTTCAGTGACAGCAAACATGGGAGAGAAGGGTGGTGAGGTCGGGGAATGACAAAGACGAGAAGAGAACAGGAAAGGAGAGGAGAGGAGAGGAGCGGAGAGGAGAGGGGAGGAGAGGAGCGGAGCGGAGAAGGGACAGACAGAGGGAGGGTGGATCGTCCTGTCATGCCTGAGCACTCTGTGTTGGTTATTACATACGATTAGATATGATTAAGTGTGATTAACTTTGATCACTCAATCAGCCTGCCAGAGAACTGTTGTAATGAAGCTGGAGCTCTGCCAGTTCTTGTGTGTGTGTGTGTGTGTGTGTGTGTGTGTGTGTGTCAGAGAGAAAGAGAGAGAACGAGGGAGAATGTGAATGTGGTGCATCTTAAGCCATGGATCTTGAAATGCTTGTGCAAATCCTCAAAAGTAATATTTGATCAGAGCCAGATTTGAACCAGCAGATTTGAACATCTCCGGCTCTGCTTTTCGCTGTCAAGAGCTCGCAGCAGAGAGATGTGGAAACCTGCTGTGCTTTGCTCTTTGTGTGGCTCTGTGTCGGTGTGTTTGTGTTTGCGTGTGTGCATTAATAGCAGTGATATGTATGGCTTGGTAAATGTCAGACTCTGTCTTTTGACCTTTCACAATCATTTCTCATCATAAATCTCATACCATCTGTTACATTAATTTACCTGTTTCCCTGCCCCTCATCACACACACACACACACACACACACACACACACACACACACACACACACACACACACACACACACACACACACACACACACACACACACACACAGGTTATAAAATAATTAGAGACAAAGAGATGCAGTTGCCTCCTTCCTGTAGCTTCATGTGGAAAACATTTGGGAATCACATCGCTTTTGAGCCTCTGTTATTTTATTTTTGTTTCTACCTGATGCAGTCCTTTAATATAATATTGGTTCATTTTGCACCATTTTCTCTTTACATTTACACTGCATACTGTACTTGTCCTTCTTCTTTCATAATGGTACTATCAGAGGAAAACCATGCATCTTTAAAAGGTCAGGAACCATGCAACAGACTTGTTTTCAGATTGGACATCATGCATTTCTGAGGTTCTTCAGTTGATTTTTAAAGGGTCACATTAACAAGAATTATAGAGGTCAACATAATCCCTCAGTCTGTTTTCAAGTTATAACACAGCAATAGCCAAAACTGGAGCTATGAGGATTTCTTACAACAGAGGTATGATTTCATTACAGTGACATTATTTGCTCGTCTCTAATACCATTTCAGTTTATGTAATTTTGGTGGAGGCTTTTATCAAAACTGACTTGACAACTGCATACCTTTTCAATATGGGGACAAACACCGATCATGGCAGAGTTATTACCACGCTCTGCCCAATACTGCAAAGCAGCTGGAGAGGACAACTGTAATGATATTATTTGATCAATACGGTTTATCTCATCTCATATAGTTGTGTTATTCATTCAGTGCACTAGCATGTCATTTATATGTTGACACAGCAACAGGCTCAGCTGAAACACAGTGTACTGTACTGTACTCTCTAAGTAGGAGATAATAGCAATCCTTCCAATTCAGATGTTATGAGGTGTTTGCAGAGTAAATGTCACACTTTGGATTATGAGACTTTTGGGACTCTGTTTGCCCTGTGCTCTGCTTTATGAGGTGTCTCTCTTTTCCCGTCCCCTCCTCAGTCTCCCCATCCTCTCCCTCCCTCCTCCATTTCATCCTGCCCTGTCTTCCTTTCTTCCTCCTTTACCCCTAAATTTTATGTTTTCCCTCCATTTGCTCCTCCCTCCCCCCCTCCCCTTGTCAGGTGCTAGTCCCTGTTGTTGTCCGACCCTTCGGCTATTCTAATCAAACTGAGTGCTCTGACATTTTGAAGGGCACCTGTGATCAGCATAACTAAACACAGAAACCTCTCGCTCTCTCTTTATCTCTCTCTGCACCTTTCTCCGCTCCCACTTTCTTGTTTCTCTTTAGATAGAGACATCCTGGTGTCAAACACTGTGGCTGGCCAGTTAACCTTGGTCCATAACAGAACTTGATGGCTCCTCTGTTTATCTGACATTTTGCATTCACACATCACATAAAGCTTGGTGCTGCAGCTGACAAGAGAAAATTACAGCGAGCAGAGTATGGGATATTTACAGGCACTGGTCAGATGGTTAAAGAGAATAGTAGCAAACAAAATGTATGGGACCCGTCCTGCAGGCATATGGTAGAAAAAAATAAACGCTGCGTTTTATTCTCTTCCTCCTACTTCACTCTAACTGTGTGGATTTGAAAATCCGAAGGTGCAGTTCACAAATATGCTCATATAGATTTGTGAACAGAGAGTAGAGGGTTGTACATGAATTTATTTTTTTCCATACCACAAAAAAAGTTGAGATAAGAGATAATCCCTCTTGTTTCCAATGCTCCAGAAGTTTCATGAATTAAGTGGTGATGCTAGTGGGCTGATCTGCCTTATTCTGCCTTGTTTCAACATGTTTATACTTGTTCGCAGAGAAATTCCTGAAACAAGTGAACCTGCATTGGAAACAAGAGGGATTATCGGATCCCATTGGCAGGTTTTTCTCACTTGTTTTAAGAAAAACAAGATTTTAGACCTGAATAAGAAAGCACACGACTTGATAAGATGGAGACTTTTTTTTTTTTTTTTTTTACAGTATACCATGTGACTGCAGTGGGATTCCATGAAAAAGTCAAATTTTAAAATATATTTGTAGAGTATAGGGTTTTATTGATCTTCCAGCTTGATTTGTTTGTGTTTCATATTGCAGCTGTGCTACTGCAGAAATAGAGGCACGCAGCTTGGATGCCTATTCATATCTCTCAAGTGTCTACTGCTGTTCCACAGGAGCTACAGTAAATTTACTCTCAGGGGAGGAAACTAAACCTCAAATCATTCCTGTAAAGCTGCTCCGCAGCCAGCAGAGCCAGAGGATCTGCTGTCCTGGGCAGCTACAGGTGAAACGGTATGGAAATTAAATTGGATTGAAGCCGGACGTGACTCTTGAACAAAAATGTGCATAGTTGACCCTGGGTATAAGAAAAATGTAAGACAAGGAGAAAATATAAAGGCAAAGTTTAGTCCTTCATGAGCTCCTTTCCCTGAAGTGCAGCAGTCATAAATCAGAGCTAATGGAATGGGAGGCAAACATTTGAAGCACAGTTCCAGGAGGACAGCGCACTGAAAAGTTTAATTAAGTCTACATGGACAGAGCTGTAGCTGACAAGATGAAGCCCAAACAGCCCAGTGTAATGTCTCAATGAGTTCCCAGCCACCAAGCAGAACTAGGCCAAATAATATTTGCAGATTCTTTTTAAGGTATATTTTCGGCTACTTGGGTTCTTGGTGGGTGTTTCTTTGCCACATATTATGGTAAGTGTTAGAATGTTTGTTGTTGGAAAAACATGTGATTGTACACAAATTTCCTTTTCCAAATTGTGTTGCTGCCCTTCTGGTAATCTGGTAAGGTTTTTTGCTGACTGTATTTTAGTTTCTGAAAGGTTGTTGTGTTCACTGACACAAAATTGGCCAACCAACCAAGAAAGTCAACCACACCTCCTTCTCATATATGCACCACAGAGAACACTGACTGGGGAATTGGGGGGAATCTTTGTGGTTTGGTAGCTACTGGTCTCAAGCATTTTTTAAATTACACTGTTTGGTGCTCTATTTTCTTTATGTTCCACACAATATCTCTGAAGCGACTGATCAAATTTCCATAAAACTTAGGTGAGTGGTGTGTCTCACTGCTCCATTTTGCACTGATCAGTCTATGGCAGGGAGGTCCAATCATGTGCCATGGCGGGCCAAGAGGCTGCAGGTTTTCATTTCAACCAAGACCTCCACCAGGTGATTTCACTGATTAGTTCCTCTTTTCTGATACAAGGTGAGGTGATCAGAAGTCACCTGGTGGAGTTTTTGGTTAGCCTCTCGGCCCTCCATGGCACATGGTTGGACACCCCTGGCTAAGGGGAGCACTATAATGTTTATTTACTTGTGACTGTTTTGCTGAAAGTGTATCTGCATCATGTGTGGGGGACAACATGTTTACCTATTTTCTCTTGAGCCCTTGTTTTTTTTTTTTTTTTTTTTTCAATTATCCACCCTAAACGAAATCCAGCCATCTTTGCAGAGCTTACAAGAAAAGCAATTAATATCACAAGGACTGTATTAACTGTGGCAACACCTTTGAAGTTCATTGGCTGAACTGTCACTCGAGCTGCTTTTCCACAGGACCCAATTATAACATTCCTGAGAATACAATTACGTTATTTGCACAAATAAGATTATCCCATGAGCATACACTTTATTAAGATCCAGTCAGGAAAGAAATACCTGCTGAGGATTAAAGGTGTTGAACACACTAAGACGCATACTTGATCAATTATTCCAAGATTCCTGTGACCTCAACATAAAGATGTAATGAGAAAACACTCAGCGACTCAATTTCAAAGGGGTTTACAGTTTCTTTTACTCAAATGTGTCAGAGATAAACCCTGTGTGTCTCTTTCAAGATTAGGAAACACAGGAGATTTGCCAGCCTACATTATAAAACAGATGGTTCCCGACTTCAGGTCTGATTGACTGAATTGCTGTCAATTCAGTGTTGCAAAATTCCTGATATTACCAAATGAATGCACACGTGGGATGGTTTAAATAATGTGCAGACTGATAATCATCACTTATGTGTTGCCACACTGTTAAGCTGCTGCTCAAGAAGTATACTGCTTAGTGTGTGAATACCATTTAATTATTATTACCTCTGCCAAAGAATGTGACCTCCCGCAGATGGATATGTGACCACATATGGATTTGAATTAAACTTAGTGGGAAGGCTTGTCATTGGCCAGTGAATAAGTGATTAATGAATCAGCCTCAAGGGGGCATGGCAATTGGCAGAGATTAGCACAAGCATAAAACCTGGCAGGGGATGAACTTTCACAGGTAAAGGTAGCACTGCAGCTTTCCACAATGACTGGCTGTATGGGGCATGTCCCATGACCAAAAAAAGGCATGTTACCAGTATTTATATGAATGTAATGTTTAATGACACCTCTTAACTATTATAAAATCACTGTAAAGCACACCTAATTGCACTGGATATAGGCAACTGAAGGTAACAAATTCATCTGAAAAGTATATGTTAGATTAGCCAGTTATGTTGAATACTAATATTCTGGATCAGCCACTTCAAATAGGACCGAGTTTAGCTAAAGATTTAACCTGGAGGATTAGTTCAGGAACCAAAGTGGAGCCTACTCTGGTATTTCTTATCCGCTGTATTGTTCACTGAGCCGTCTAACTCCAGGAATCAATCTAATCTGCACTTCAAGAGGTCTACTCCTTGACCTTGATCTAAAGGCAAACGGCACATGAAGGGAGGATGAAGGGGAATAGCATATCTGTTGTTAATGCAAATGACTAAAGCCATCCCGCTCCCTCCCTACAGATTTTTGTGTAAAATCAACAATTTACATGCCCAAACACACCGCCTTGATAAATCTCACCCACTCACTAACAGGCTTTTAAAGCTGATCATTTCATGTGTGTGTATTTCTCTGTTGGACATACATGGAAGTCAACAAGGACAGTATTTACCTTCCACTCCTAAGTGTTTGAGTTAAATGGATAACTGACAGATGCAGATTGATTTTTGCTGCTGGTCAATCATTTGAAGGTGGGATGGAGGAGGGAATGAGAGGCAGATGCAAACTGAGGGAATGAAGGAGGAAATGAGCGCGGACAGGACAGCGAGAGAGTAACTGTGCAACAGTGATGGAGTGAGGGAAGAAAACAATTTAATATGTGAGAGAAAAATTAGTGAGTAAGAAGGAAGAGTGTGCGGACGTGTGTGTGCATTGCAGCGCCTTGGGTATGTGAGAGAGATAGACAGAGATATACACAGTACACACACACGCACATGCACACGCACACGCTCACGCACACACAAACACACACACACACTGCGTGGCTGGAGGGAGGCTGGTAGTGTTGCAGTGGGTCCTGGTTGTTATTCCAACAGAGCTGGGTCTCCAGTAGCATCACTAACATACTGGAGACACATGCACTGTAGAATACAGCCAAGCCATGAAGACGGGCCCCGCCATGCAAGCACACACACACACACACACACACACACACACACACACACACACACACACACACACACACACACACACACACACACACACACAGACATACCTAAATCTCTCTGTCATTACTTTCTTTTTTTACCATTTCAAAATTCCAGTGAAAATTCCAATAATGAAATCGGAGCACACAAAGTCTGATGAAAATTTAATCTGAGGCAATAGACAGACAGAGGCGTTGTGGGAGTGAGAGGGAGCGAGAGAGGGGGGAGGGGGAGGAGGTGAGCGAGAATATGCCCTTGCTCTCTCGTACGCATCAACACACAGACATGAATGGGTGAAGGATTGTAGGTGTAAAACAATTAAGTGATGCTGCCAAGGCGATGATAAGGCTGACCTATGACAGTGTGAAGAACAGGTGCTGCTGCTTAATTAAGCGACCTTTCTGTAAGTTTACATATGTGTGCACGTGTTTGTGCTGTTAGGTGCTTTATATCAGCAAGATTCCCAGCTGCCATTGGTCAGCTATCAAGAAGGTGTTATACAATTTCTGTGGGAGGAGTATGAGCTTTCTCTGAGGCGTTTGACACTGGAGATGCTAAGGTTCAAAAGTGGTTGCAGATGTTGGTGAGAATGGTCGGCGACAGAATTACACTGATTGGCTGTCGTCCAAGAACTCGCCTACATAAGAAATACATTCCTACTAGCCTGAGCAGTTACTTTCGAAACAAAATAGCTTTGAGTGACACACAACAGCACAAAAGCTAGCAAACTAAAAGGGTTAAAATGTTTTGTTTAACAAGATGTTTACTCTCTGGTTAAAAAAGTGTTAGTTCGGATTCTTACCCATATAGTGGTAATTGTTGGTCCATGTTTTCAACAACGTACCACCACACATGTTTGTTTAAGTTTCACTTTCCAGCCCTCTGGCTTCCAAAATGGCTAAACTATTTTCTGCCGTAGCCCCGCCACTGCATCACTGCAAATAGTTTAGTGATAAAATGGTCCCCTTAGACTGATCAAACAAAACTATCTGATTGTGTGTAATCTCTCTTCTTCATATGTGAGGCCTGTTTTTGTTGCGCTTTGTAAAACGAACGGCTTCCCAACCGAAAGGTCAAGCGTTTCATCTGAACTGTCTTAGTTGGGCAAGACTTGAACTGGCTTGCAGTTTGACACAAGCTTAGTGAAAGAGAAAAGCGTTTTTCCAGTGAAATTTATTTAACTGAGACCAGCAAAGATCATAATTCATGAACATTTTCTCAGCATGACCCCGCAGAAGCAGATGATAGTCAGAAAGATGGAGAGAAAATGAGACAGACAGCGGAGAGGAGAGAAAGAGACGTACTGACAGACTAGACAAGGCAACCCAATCCCATAAGGAAAGAAAACTGGCCTGCCGTGAAAATTCACACATTACTCAATGGAGAAAGACAGAGATGCAGAAGTGCAGAGAGGGTGGGAGTGCAAGCAAGAAGGAAGAGAGAGGCTGAGACAGAAAGTGGGAGGCAGATAGAGGCCAAGAAAGGCATATACAATGAAAAAAAAAAGCAAAAAGACGAGCAGAGATGGGATGAAATTCATCAACCTGCTCAAGTAATCTTTCTAATCATGCTATTTCTACAAAAACTCAGCTTAGTCTATACCTAAGTGACATTATCTCCCTACCACGCCACATTGTTCACCAATCTTGACACACATCTACAGTTGCTTTAAATATTTCATCTGATATTACATTGAGTTAAACACAGTAGACTGTGCGACTCTCCTGGAGCTGTCTGGAACTGTCTGTTTTCTTTCCTCTGCACTCGGAGTCAAATTATGCACTCGTTTATAACTACTAAGAGTAACTGGATTGCAATTACACCTACGCGTACGGCCGTAAATCTAGACGATAACTGCAATACTACAGCAGCGGTGACTGTCTGGGGATTAGCCATTGTTAGATCACTCTCAGCTAAAAGGTGAGCTGATTGATGACATGATTAGCGAGCACCGACTTGACATTATGGCTGCATTTGAAAATTGGTTCGTCTGAGATTTTTCTACCTCTTAATAATGCCTCTCACTAACCACATCAGCTCACATGTCACTGCACGACAAAGAAAGCTGGGGGTGTTTGCTTAATATTCTACTTTAATTTTAATCTTATTCCAACCCTAACAATGAATTTGCATCACCAGAGGTCCTTCTTTTATATCCTTTCACAGCTGCAAATAACTGTCATGTTAATACTCTCTCGTTGTCAGTAAAAGTTCTGATCCTCTATTAAAGGCTTTTGCAGTAGTTGGAGATACCTTTGGTTTTGCTCCCATCCATTACAACAGTAAAAGCCTATATCTTGTCCTGGGCTCTGGCGATGGTGTCCATGATTTAATAGTTTCCTCCTACGTGCCAAATCTGTTCATTACCTAATTAAATTCTAAGTTGAACTGGTTCTCATACAGCAGTAATTATGATGATACCTATAGTAGCCATCATATCACTCTCGTAGCGTTTGCTGAATAACTGCTTAATAGCAGTGCTCCGTTTTCTTTTGATATTGGCACCACTGTTAATTATACACTGACTTGATTTAAGCCAGGGCCAGACCACATGATGTTTTTCACTCGTGAATGACAATAAGAAGATTGAGCAGCACACGTTTAACGACTGAATCTAAGGCCACATCGGTTGTAACAGCTGCTGTCTTTGAATAAAACAAATCTGAACACAGACGGATGCAGTTTTTTTGCACTTGTGAGACTTGATTTTCCCACGGTGTTTTGACACCAAAACAAACATCAACATCACATCATACTGCTACATCTACGGCGTGCCACCGTGGTAGTTTCTGCAGGGATTTGCACAGAAGAAAAGAGGAAAAAACCCAAAGAATGTGGTGTAAGGATGGAGAGGGGAGCTGTGCGTCATGGGCTGCATCCCTTGCAGAGAGAGCTGGAGGTTTTGTTAATCCTCACAGAGACTACATGCAACGTTAGCTTAGTAGCTTGCATTAGCTATCAGTAGTACAGCAGAGAATGTTAACTGTCTTTTACCCGCAGCTTTCATGGTCTCTGTTCATCTAATTGCAGATGTTTCCCTCCCTACTCCCTCTGTCAGCTCATAATTGTCGTTGGCCTTTGAATATTCCTGTTGCGATTTGAGTCTTTGATGTTCCTGCTGATCGGAGGTTAGTTTGTTTCTGTAACCCCATTCATTTGCACTGATGAGTGTCTCTTTCTTCAGGAGTAAGCGAGGGAATTTGTTAGGTGTATGATGATGGTGACCAAGACGTCACCAACGTCCCTCCCTATAACGACCATGATGGCGATGGTGGCAAAGTTTCCATTGATTTCCTGTGCCCGATCCCGATATTGACCTAGTCTATTGTGTTTGCTTTGTGTATTTTATGTATGCTCATTTTGTTTTCCTATTGATCTTTTCCCTGTTTAGTATTCATTGTTCTCACTGAGGGTCTAAGGTTAGAGAGGGTAGTTTTTGTTTTTTGTTTCAAAATTATTCAATTATTGTTTCAAAATGTGGCCGTGAATATCTAGAGTCTGATCATTTTTTTCAGTAAGCGTAGCAAAAAAAAAGATAATCCCAATCTTGTTTTTTGTCATTTTTCCTGACGCAGGTAGAGTTGTGATTCAGCAAAATGCTAAACACTTTGACTAATTTAAATAAGTCCAACTGTTTTCAGTTTTCACCAGGCGACGGGCCCATTCTCAAATGTCAACAACTGCCAATCAGAGCTGTTTAAATATCATGGCCGTTCAAAAACTGCCTTGTGGAAATGAAACGGCTGAATACGGAGAGCATGATAGCACATTTGTTAGAAACAGTGTTATCTAAGCTCATCTACACTCACACCCTCACAAACCTGGGTGTGCACGCACAGACACACACACACACACACACACACACACACACGCCTATGCACAAACACACACACACACCAGCAGCTGCTATTCTCACTCTCATTCATTCTCACTTTCTATCTCTCTTTCTCTCGCTCCGACAACAGTGTAACGAGCTAATCAGAGCTCAGATCAGGAAAAAGTGAGCTGGAGGGGAGCTCAAAAGGAGAAAGACTCCGGTTCGGTTTGCCATTCAGCACACACTTCCTCTGGGGCCACAATAATGGTCTCCATCCCTCATCCACCCTTTCTCTCTCTCTCTGTCTCTCATTTGTTCTGTTCCTTTCGCTCATCAGTATCTGTTTCACGCTCTGTCTTTGTCTCTCTCTCTCTTTCTTCTCTGGAATTGTCTCTCTATTCACCACCATCTCCACCCCGCTGCTTCCTCTCCCTGTTTCTTTCTCTGTTCATCACCTGTCTGCTTCTCCGGTTTGCACCGCATAGCCAATTGTGAAACTGTCTCACTCTCTTCCTCTTCCTCTCCCTCTCTGCCTCTTTCCTCTTTCTTTATATCTCTGCCTCTCTCTGTCAGTCTCTCCCTGCATCCTTTGTCCATCTCTCCCTCTCTCTTTCTCTCTCTCTCTCCCTCTCTCTCTCTCCACTGCAGGTGTTTGACAGTCACATTGCCGTCATACGGCTGTTGTTCTATTTTAATCTGACTCTTCTGTTCAGGAGCAGACACCCACATGCTCTTGCCATTCTCTCGGCTCCATTTCTCTCTCTGTTCATTCTTTTATTTTTTTCCTCCTCCACTGGTTTGTTTTCCTCTCCAACCTTCTACTTTTGGCTCCATTTCTCTCTCATTTCTCTTTCTCCCTCACTCACAGCATCTAAACCACAGGCTACAGGTATAGCACTCCGATCTTTTGTCTTACATAGCCACAACTCCAGCTTTAGCTGAGAATTGTAAACACAGTAGTTTGTTAGAAAAGACTGACTCTAATTTTAATGTTAAATGTGAATCGATTTAAATTTTGAATACCTCAGCACAAGTCATGGTCCATGTTTTTTTATCAACTGAGGAACATCGCAAAAATATTGCAAAAAAATGTCTGTTCACAGTTTTAAAGACGCTGAAACCATTGTTGGTGCTTTTATTTTGTTGCACTTGACTACTGCAATGCCTTTTTTCTGTTTGTCTTGATCAAAAAAAGTTTAGACGGACAGCAGATCGTTGCCAGTCTAAACTTGCAAGGCCAGGATTATCACTGACCTAAGACAAGACATCACATTACTCCTATCTCTTCACTGGCTGCCTGTCCACCTTTGATTGATTGATTTTATAATTTAAGACACCTCATTGTTTGGCTCTTGGTTATTTTAGATCATTAGACTCCATATGAGTCTTTATTTAACCTTGGGCCAGGGCCTGTTTTCAGATGCTGAAGTCTAAAGGTGACCGAGCCTGTTGTGTTGGGGCCCTGAGGCTCTGGAATGACCTGCCTGACAAAATCAGGATAGCTGAGCCAGTTTCTTATTCTTTTGAATCTGTCCTCAACATGTACAGATATCACAAAGCCTACCTGTAATCCCAATGAGATTTTGCTCTTTTACTGTACTACTGTATATTCTATTTTTATTATTTATGTATCTGTTGAGGCAATCATCTATAATTCCACTCTGACAACAATGAGGAACAAGACAAAAATCTCTTTCCAGTATTTTCACACATTCAACAATATTTATGTGACAGAAATGGACGAATGGCCCCACACAGAGAACTGCTGTCTTCTTTAGAGAGCCAAATGTTTGATCTTCCTGCCCGTCCGTTATCTATGTCTTCCTGCTCTGTAACCTACCAAGGCCATCGGTCCAATTACTCTGCTATGTTCAGCGAGTTTCTGACAGGCTCGTCAGCTAACAGTTAACAAGACACTTTATGACACTACCTTTGCTCTGTTACATACAGTGGTTTATAGCATCTAAGCAATATAGACTAGATACAGCTCATAAATGGCTAAAGAGCAAAGTCCCCCTCCAGCCGTTTATTAAGTCCCTAAAAGATCATGAGCCTGTAGAGGCAGAATTCATGGACTGGTGCAGGTCATCCTTCTTCAACATTAATGTGTCTAAAACTAATAGATGACAGTAGATTTTAAGATGAATCCTAGTGTCATCTCACATAGGGATTAATGATCAGGCTGTTGAGTTTGTGCAGCAGTACAAATATCTTGTCAGTGTAATTGATGATGAGTTGACCTTCGATTGCAGGATGTGACCCTGAATGACCCTCTGGCTGCAGATACAATGTGCCAGAATGCAGGACCAATACGGGCCACCATTGGCCTTTAAAAAAACATAATGTGGTTTATGTATTTATTTATTTGTTTTTTTTATTTTAAGTTGTATTTGGTTTGTGCTTGTCTGATCAGTGTTGAAAATAGACATCTGAATTTTAGCGCAAATAAAACAAAACAAATAAAGTAAACCTTTCAAGTAATCTATTTTTTAAGCCAGTAACTGTATCCAGAATACCAGCAATTTAAAGTGTAACTGTAAAGGAATACAGTTGCCCTGCCCCTCAGGAATAATAAAGATATCTTGTTCATCAATATTACATTTTTAGATTTTTTTTTCCATGAAAAAAACATCCCTTAGTGCCTTACGGCTTAAATGTAACTCTGGATCTTGCTCTCATTAAATATGTGCACATCTATGAAGATGTAAATAGTCCCCGCCCATCCCTCTGCCTGCTCACACACCAGCTCGTGACCAGAGCTCTGTTCACAGGATGAGGAAGTCCCGTGGCAGTCGTGCACATTGTGCCAGAATTTAAAATCTAACTACGAAAAAATACACATTTTTAGCACTCTCTTAGTTACACTAAGATTGTTTAGCCATTTCATGTTGGTCTTGTTTTTTTTTTTTTTCAAAATAAAACGCTCATGTGGGAGAGCGGAGCACGGAAATTATGTCCCACAACACTCATGAAAAGTGTGCTGTAATTCATAATCTAACCATGTAAAACAAACTTTCAGCGCATCTCTTAGTTACACTGATACTGTTCATGTGAAGCAGCCATTTTGAGTTGGACTTGTTTTGTAAATCAAAACACGACCAGCAGCACCGATGACATGGAAAGCTCTGCCGTGTCAGGTGACAGGGTTGGTTGTCGGATTTGTGACATACCAAATCTAGCTTGCCTGGGGGGCGTCTGATTCTCAGATTTTAGAGGCGCTCACAGACACCTTCACCTTCGGTAGAGGACTGTGACAACACCTCTCTAGTGAGAAACTGTGCAGATACTGTCTGGATAGTCAAGGTCAGGCATCTTAGAAAAACACATCTTTGAGTGGAGGGAGTCTTTAAAAGTAAGTGAACATCATATATGATTAAATTTAAATTTCCTACACAATTTTGTATTCTTTATATACTTTGCTTTATTTATTATCATTTGTTTGGATCTTTGGTCCTTTGCAGATGTGGCCTTACTGTTCACTTTGCTTTTATGTTGCACCGTTTTGTGAGATACTGTGTTTATTATTATTGTTGTTGTTGTTGTTGTCATTATTATTATTACCATTCCATGCACACAGCCAATTCTCCAGTGGACCTCTTTCTGTCTAGTATTCTGCTGTTTCTCTTCCCCATGACAGTCACACGCACAACACACACACACACACACACACACACACAGATGCAGAACAAGAGCAGAAGAGACAGCTAGTCCCTGTGTTTGTGCACTTGTTTCTTAACCCATGGGCCTTTCCACCCTTCTCCACCTACACCTTACAGTGTCGAAGCCTGTGTGTGTGTGTGTGTGTGTGTGTGTGTGTGTGTGTGTGTGTGCGTGTGTGTATCTGTGAGTTTGCATTTGTGTGGGAGTTCCCACTTCAAAGTGTACACCTGGGGCGGCTGTTACCCATGAATGCAGCAAATTAAAAAAAGAAAATTTGTTAAATTCAATCAGACACTCGATTTGAATAATTCACACACACACACACACACACACACACACAGGTGCACACTCACAAATACAAATTTTAAGACAGATGACTTAATGGCAGGCAAAACATACAAACACACCCCCCCCATCCACGCGCGCGCACACACACACATCGGCATATTATATTCAGGCAGGCACCTTATGTCCATGGCGAATGTTTTGTTTTATTGTCTGACCCTTTTTAATGAGATTTAAAGGCACGCATGCGTACACACACACACACACACACACACACACACACACACACACACACATGCACACACACACATGCACACACACCATTGTTTGGTGGTAGAATGAATTTCCTGCTCAAAATTCCAGGATGGACTCTCCTCAGGGGACTGTTTATCTGTTCAGGACGATAGAGACACACACACACACACACACACACATACACAGAAACATACACACATACATACATGAGGGAGTACAATGCCTTAGTCTCCTAACATTATGCCGGTGAGTCTCCTTGACATTTTGGTAACCCCTCTTCCTCCTCTCTCCCTCCGTCACCTTCCTCCCTCTTTTTCTCTCCACCCTCTCCTCGCTCGACCCGTGTCTCTTCACTTGGTCCTTCTCCTTTCCCATGACCTCTTCTCAGCTCCTTTCCTCTCTCTTTCCCCTTTAATAAAATCCTACTGCAGGGTCACCTTGGGTGTGTGTAGAGTGTGTGTGTGTGTGTGTGTGTGTGTGTCTGTGTGTGTATAGCTGTCTGCTGGGTGCTGCAGGGAGGAGGAACAGTGACGACTCTAGTCCTAAACTGAGGCGTGCTTAGCTTGCAGGCTAAATGTCTTTTGTGGCCCAGAAGTGTACATTCAAACATATTTTATAGTTTTATTTTCCAGTCTTCAAGTTTTTAAATGGGGTTTGGTTGGAATCTACATAAACAAAATAAACCTTTCTCAAAAGCATGATGCATCAAACTAGGATAACACATGGCAAATGTTTTTTCTGTGCACAACAAAACAAATTTTGAACATGCAGGCATGGGTGGAAATATGGTTATGACAGCCAATTAGCAGCAATTGTCGAGCCCCAAACCCATCATTTCAATTAAGGATTAGAGATATGAGATAACTGATCAGTAAATGAATGAGTAGGGGGTGTTTAGGTTGTGGATGGGCGGTCACAGCTGGAATAATGGCGGTGTGGTGATGACAATTAAGTGGAGGGAGGCCCTGGTGCCACCTCCTGTGCACAGGAAGTGACACCTTTGCCCATAATTCCTATGATCGTGCATGTAGGCAGATAAAAGCGTCTATGTTGCATGAGGAAAACAGTGCAGTGGAGGGAAAGGTGAATGAACAGTTTTGTGGTGCAGAGAGGCATGAACAAGTGAGAATGAGTAAGGGAGCCGAGGTCAGGGAGTGTTGGCCCTGAAGATATACGTGTCATCGCTCTCACTGTCAACACTCACACACCAAGGAGAGTCATACATAAAACATCCAGGATCTGATACATAAAACATAGATCACACATTTCTGTGGATAAAAAAGATGAGCAGGTGGTATGCTTACATATTCTTCTGAGCTGATCATTTACATTTTATGATAAACCATGAATCCATGACTGAAAGCACAAAAGAAATGATCAGTTTATCAACAGGTAGTAGTTTATCATATCAGTGAACCAATTGTTAAAGGGAATCTATTATTTAGGCCTTGAAATAGTAGCCTGGTTCCCAGATCCTATGAGTGATGCTGTAACTCAGTGGGGTCTGTTAATTTAATATCTGCTTGGTATACAGTATTTCACTATTTCTTGTTATTTCAGTATCATGCAGTTAAAAAAAAAAAAAAGAAAGAAATCGAAATGATGGCATTAAAATGTTTGTAACACCATATGGGTCTGTAAAAGTATCCTCATCAGTTGAAGTAATCATTTAAAACAGCAAACATGTATTTTCATTTTTTACCATCAATCATTTTATTAAAAAAAAAAAAAAAAAAAAAAAAAAACGCCTTGTGGATATCTCATGTAACAACCAATCTCGTCACAGACAATTACAGTGTGGACATCTTCCAGTTTTACCCCACTGCTGTCCTAATTCACTGGAAAAAACAAGATGTAAGTAAATGCAGAAATTCATCAAAACATCAAAATTCAGAGGCACATCACCGCCCTGGCGCTGCCACAACTGACTCACACCCAGAGGTAGATGAGACACACCACACACCATTTCTGTTGGCCAAGAATATGAGTCAGGAAAATAATTACCATTATAGCCCTGGTAGCATGAACATGCAAAAAAAACAAGCATGGAAACAGCAATTACAAGCGCGGGGGGCTTGTATCTTGAATCTTGATGGTTTAAAGAACTAACAGCAGATTTACAGTGATGAACTGTTGAGGAGCCTGGGTATCACTTTTTCTTAAAGACTTCATCGGTGATATTGGAGCCAGGATCAGGGCGGGTGCACGACTAAGCAGGTGGTTACTGCAAAAGAAGTAGGTACACTCTTCCATAAATTTCCATGGGTATAGTCTAAAATGCCAGAAAAAGAAGTCTACCTTCAATTCCACAGCTGTCAGCATCATCTCCACCATAGACGTCTCTCTCTCATATCTTTAAGTTTCTCTGATTATCATCTCACCCATCATCTCATCACTTCTGCAAACTTCTACAGCCTCAACTACAGATTTCCCCCTTTTATTCACAGCACTGCGACACTGGTTTCCAATCAGTTGCTGAACATCCTGAAGCAATCATGTCTTTGACACACTTCAATCAGGCTTTAGTTAAAAAGAAGCCACCTTAAGCTCTGTTGTGCTATCACTCAGCCTTAGTGTGTGTCACTTGACACAGTCATGAGCTGGTATCTCTGGATCCGTCCTGGACTGGTTTGCAACATGTTACCTGTTAACTATCTGTGATTACTGCTTGTTGCATCACCCGTCCAACTGGCATACAGAGCTCCGATATCCTCAGACCTTTCCTGTTTTCCTGTGCACATTATTCACCTTGACCATATCATTCATCATGGTAATTGTGCGTTTTATCAGTTACGCTGATGATACACAGCTGTATGTATCTTTCAAGCCAAACTAAACTCTGATTTTGCCTGTAAGTTTCAAAGATAAAAAAGAACCCCCCCCCCCATATTGTACCACAATGACAGGTACATATTGTGTATCTGTTGGCTACTCTTCATTCAAACTACATCATGCTTACACTGAGGGAAATATTGAAACCCAAGATGTCATCATTAATAGGTGAATATTACATCAAATTGAATCTATGTAGATGTCTTGGGTATCATTTTATAATTCAGATGGATAAAATGATAAAATGAAAAGGGAGAAAATGAAGTTCTGTAGGTTTGAACAAAGCTCGGCCACACAGCCATTGTAAACTCACGGATGGGACCAGCAAGGGTTGAACAAGTTTTCAGATGAGCCATTTTGCAAAAGTGCTTTTCTGCTATTGAAAGCAAGATGGCTCAAAATGTTGTCCAGTTTAAATCTAGACAACACATACCCTTGTTGGATTCTATAGCAACAAAGTTCAACAGTTTATTGAGACCTTAGCGTCGAACATCTAGTCTTCCTCTACACATTTAGGCGTTGTTTTTGACCATCTCTACAATTTGGAGAGAGTGACTCACGCCTCTAACTATTTGCATATATATAGACTACAGTTGTGCTGCTTTGCTCTGCTGCCTTAGCTGGTAAGCAGTGACCTGCACCTCCAGTTGGTGCACAGCGTCGCTGCCAGGCTTTTGACACACACGCTCGCTGTAGGTCCAACATCACCCCAACACTGAACTCTCTTCACTGGCCTACAGAATTAATTTCAAAATCCCCCTCATCACACACTGCAAAAGGCATCACATGGTCAGGCTCTGACTACATTTACTGAGTTGTTGAGTCCTCGCAGCACTGCCAGGCCCATGAATCATCATCTTTAGTGAAATGGTTTAGCACAGAAAGAGGGAATAGAACGTGGTTAAGTAAGGAGGTAGAGAGGGAGTAAAGGTGGTAGAGGAGAGGATAGGATGATGGATGGGTGAAGTTTTAGGGTGGAAGAAAGGGAAGAAGAGGAGAAGGATGAAGAGGAGAAGGGCACAGAAAGCCCTATTTTTAATGAGGCTAACTCGCAGCTGACAGCGGGGGACCAGACATGCAATCAATACTCACCCCAGAGGTCTTACAAACACACACACACACACACACACACACACACACGCACACACGCACACACACACTCAGTGGGTGTGTATCTCGTTGAATCAAGGCCATAATTCTGGCTAAAGGATTCCTGCCACAAACAGAAGACCTGACAGGAAGCTTGCTCTGCCTGAACATAAATTACTGATAAAACACGTGTGCATACACACACACACACACACACACACACACACACACACACATACATGTGCACATGCACAACCACAGACACACACACTCGCACACGCACACCTCCCATTCAAAACAGATGTTTGATTATGTATGGACTGTTTATAGAGCAGCAGTCCGCTCCTGAAGAGAAGAAACAGAGTTCATTTGAGGTTTGTTTTGTGTAAGGACAGAGAGAGAGAGAGAGAGAGAGAGAGAGAGAGAAAGAGAGAGAGATAGAGAAGGAAGAGCAGTGGTAGATATCCCAACTTCTCCCTCAGCCCAGCCTCTATTTGCATTGAAGATATGCTGTTTACTTTGCACAGAACCCAGGTTCCAGCCTCCATATGCCAATCATTCCCCAGTGAGGTGCGCTTGAGCAAAACACTAACAGGCTCATATTCAGGGTTAGATTGTTGTTTTTCTTCACGCAAAAATGATTTTTTTTTTTTTTTTTTTAATTTTAATACTCTTGGAAGCTTGACTTAGACTTTATAGATAAGTATTGGCGCCAAACCTGCCACTGCATACTTGGCTCCACATTCACATTCCTCCATTTAAAGGGAAGGCCTTGTCCATAACTTCCCTGAAATCTGGGATTGTGCCATTCATGTGTGAGCCCAATTTGTGACATCACAGTGGAGTAAAACCACCAAACCCAAATCAGCGCCTGCTATGCAAAGCTATGCAAACTGGAGCCTAACATCTGATGCTGCTGAAACAAGCTCAGATGAGCGTTGTGGTGATGTAAAATGCTGCCCACTGTGCACAGGAGACGAATACCAGCCATTGCCGAAATAGCTGGCATCACGCAGACTGCAGAGTCATGAAACCAGTGTTAAAATTAAAGCTATGATCAGCACAAACTAGATTAATTCATTCAGTTAGCCTGCCATACGTTACAGTGCACAGCATTTGGTAATAGTGTTAACATACTGGGCTCATGTTCCAAATCAGAGTCTGAGACTCTCACATGTGAGGCCGTATTTCTCCAGCGTTGTCCGGTCGCCATTATGGGATGAGGTGCAGTGTTAAGTACCTGGTTTACCTGGTGGCTGGGAATCAGGGGACTGTGGGTATCTCTGGAGGGCGATGCAAATTTGCAAATAGACTCTCACATACTCAATTTGTGAAATAATCATATAAAAACAAATACTTAATCACCACAGAATTTTTCTAAGGATTTAAAATACATCTGGAGGGGGTCTTTAAAGCAAGTGAAGCGATTTGCCAAGTAGGATTATCTCATCCCATGTGTTTAAAGAAAAAGATTTGAAGACTGAACATGAGACTGAATGTGAACATGATGTTTTTTGTGCAACGTGTGCAAAAAATGACACATCTCTTGACTGGTCAAGAAGATTGTCTTCCACCAATGACAACTCTAAACGCTGAGTCTGAAAATGTTACCCACTGCTGGTTTAAGCAAATCTGGGCCTAAATCCATTCTAGCTCAAGACATCAGACTGCAAGTGAAAATGGATTTTCCCCTTTGAGGATCAATCATGTCTTGTTGTTGTCAGTTGTATCATCACTGGGAGGATGTGCGCTCTGTTTGTACCCACTGGGTGTTGTTGTTTGTTCTTGCAAAATCTGTCACCTGTGTGCTTGGATTCGTAGGACTGCTGGGACTCTTTGAAGCCAAAAATTTCCATTTGCTGCCAGATTTGGTTTTTACCTTAATGATAAACTTGTTTCCTCACTGAAAAATGTGAAATACATTAAACGTATTGCCTCCATATACATCCTACACGTGCTTACTGCATGAAAATACTCACACACACGCACACGCACACACACAACCTGGCCAGGTCCACTTAGCTGATTGGGCTTGAGGTGATTGATGGGGACTTTCATGATGGATGCCAGGCAGACCACTTCACAAACACATGCAATCACATTCACACACACACACACACACACACACACACACACTGACTCAAAGTGAGATGGTAAAAACTAATATTAATTTTTGTTGATCTTTCCCAGGGCTGCCTTATCAGGGAGTTGCAGGAGTCTTATTTGAATTTCAAAATAGCTGCCTCTCTCTCGCTCTGTGTGTGTGTGTGCATGTGTGTGTGTGTGTGTGTGTGTGTATGTGTGTGTGTATGTGCGTGAGTGAGACTGTGTGAAGCACAAATTCTATTCAGAGAGCCCCACCAAAATTCTTATCATCCACTCATATTGAATAGTGTGCTGCTTCACACACCAGTAAACACACATTTTTTGGAACACCTGTACACGTGTCATCTGTGATTTAACATATTTCTGAGACCTTGCTAACTGCCGGAGACAGGTATTTCTGGGCTAATTACCATTTTTCACATAAAAATGACAAAGACATTTTGAGCACGTTTGTCCACATTCCACTAAGGTGGTTTTCACACAGAGTTTTTAGTTCATACATTCTGAAATTTTTGCAAAGACCAGACTATTTTGGCAGGTGTCAAGACTTCAAGAGCATTCTGGTGTGTGACAAACTTCTGAAAAATGGAGGTCTTGGGTCTACTTCTCTTTGGGCAGTGGTGCAGACCGGCTGTGGTGTGAAATCATTTCAGTAAAGTTTGGTTCCAGGCAAGCACCAACTTCGAGCAGGGGCTGAACAGGAGCCAGAGAAAGAACCGATGACGTGACCCACCACATCATTGGTGGACGGGGTTACAGACTCAAACGGGAACAGCGAACGCTATAAACGTATAGCTAAACATAGTCGTCGTTCGTTCCGACCACGAATACGACGGTTGGCCAGTAATAATTGCGTTTTTCGCCTCTGGATTGCAATGTAGGCTTGTAAAGACATGAGCAGTATTTGCATCGCTGCAATGGGCCGTCCATTTGTCGTCCATGTTTGTTATTGTGATTCCAAGCGAGCGTCTCGCACACTGACACCCACGTGATCACGTTTTACGCTGACGTCATGACGTGGGTCTGACTTGGCTCTGCTTGGCTCTTGGCCGATGGAAAAGCAAACCGGTTCTTTGTTGGAACCAGTTCAGCACTGGCTCTAGCACCAGCACTGAACTAGCACCAGGTTCTTTTTGGTGGAGAAGGGGCAAACGTGTACTGTATGTGAGTGCCACCCATGGTAGAGGCATGAATGTCTATCCATTTCTCCCAGCTCTGTAGAGTCCGCCTTAGCAGAATCAGTAAATACAACTATATAAAATAGTCTCCCTGCCAAAATTTCAAACCTGTTTTTTTTTTCACCCACAGGCTATTTTCAGTAATCTAGATACTTCAACCACCTACTGCTGCAGCCTTAAATATCAAAAGGTTCACTTGCACTAATGGAAGAGAGAAACAACAGCATCATTACAGTGTTTCAGTTTTAAAATGGATGTTTCAGGACCATGCAGTATATGTGAAAATGCAGTGAGTGACAAATACACACATTTGTAACCTCCTCTTCTCTCTCTCTCTCTCTCTGTGTGTGTGTGTGTGTGTGTGTGTGTGTGTGTGTGTGTGTGTGTTTGCGTGTGCGTGCGCTTTCCTCCCAGTAGGCAGTCAAGCAGTCAAATACAGAGATTATATTGTAGTTTTGCCCCCTCACAAGGTGACCCATTTGAACTAACCCTCTGTTATCGAGGCAGCATTGTTTACCCACATGTGTATATGTGTGGCAATAGGTGTGTGTGTGCGTGTGTGTGAGTGTGTGTGCATGTGTGTGTGTGTGTGTGTGTGTGTTCTATGTTTGAATTGTATATATGGTCTGTTAGCACAGTGAAGATAATGTGTTTGGAGAGCTGATTCACATCCTCCTACAGTACCCAGCCACATCTAAGGTGTGTATTGTATGTGCTTGTGTGTATATATCTGTGTATGTGTGTGTGTGTGTGTGTGTGTGTGTGTGTGTGTAAATCTTCTGCATAACCCCTAAATACAGGTCAGATCAGCAGCTATGCCAGTGTGCTTGTCTCTCTCTCACTCACACACACACACACACACACACATACACACACACAAAAAACAAATTGAAACGACAGCTCCTAGGGGAAAGCCATTGTGCTATGGATCAGCAAACACAAAAAGAGGTGGGAGTGGAACAGAAGGCAAGAAAGATGGTGAAAAAAGATAAAAAAGTGTGACAGAGAATTCAAGAAGGAAGGTGTAGAAGACTTAGAGGAGGAGGGATGGAGCGAGGGCGCGCATTTAAACTTTCTGTCTACAATGCGGAGGACACACAAACACACACACAGACACACACACAGAGATATGCACATACAAGCAAGGCTGGGTTAGATGGCATGACACTCTAACCCTAACCCTATCTGAATGGTAAACTCAACAGTAATCAATTCACCGATAAGACTGACTGAAATCAATAGGGAAAGGACCACATGGGTCTTGTAAAGAGAAAGAGAGGGAGGCAGGCTGCAGGTGGACAGATATGCGGAGAGCAGCAGAGGATACAGTCAGAAAGGAGGAGAGAAAAGGTGGAAAAAGAGGAGAGATAAATGGCAAACAGTGGGAGAGGAAAATAAAAACAGAGAGAGAGAGAGATGTGTCATTGTAAATTAAAAAGACAGATGAGAGAGGGAGGACTGATATGGGATTATACAACATATGAAAAAGGTTAGGGCCAATGGAACAGGGTTGGAGAAAGTAAGCAGAGGGAAAGACAGGGTGAAGGACAAAAAGGTGACGGAAGGCAAAGAAAGAAAGAAAGAAAGAAAGAAAGAAAGAAAAAGAATGAGGGAGATGGATGTGGACAGGAGAAGAGGAGAACACACACACACACACACACACACACACAAACACACACACAAGTGGATGAGGGAAGTGAGACAGGAGAGAGGATTACCCTGCATTCGAGCGCTGTCAGATTTATAGTATTGGCTTGTGTTCAGAGGGTCAGTTCACTTAGATTCAGAAAATTGGATGTACTGTAAAAGGGGAGGTTTGCTATTTTTCAGCCCAGGCTGTATTAAAATGTTTATACCGGGGTATTCACACAGGGGTAAATGAGTACAATTTTTGCTGAACAAGAACTCTTAATGTTATTTTCTGTTGGGTTGCAAGTATTTTTTTTCTGATAATCTAGTCTTTTCCTCATTACATTTGACCAAATAGGTTGTGTTACAATTGTGTCTCCTATCATGATGGTTTTAAGGCCAAACCAAAGATTCATGACCACAAGAAACGCCGCAGAGAAAAGTCGATGGGATCAAGGCAGTTGATGGCGTCGCTGTGACTCAGCTCGTCAGGTGGCAGGTGTCTGGTTCTACAATAGTGTCTGGATGTGAGACGCCAAGTTGCTTTCACGGGAAGTCTGACAGCAGAATTTCCTTCTTGTAAATTTGTAACCACGGTGATAACACAGCGTTCACGGTGCATCCTCGAGAGAAATGAATGCTTTCGAGAGGAAGAAACTCTTCGTCCTCCATTGGGGAATACCAAGGAGGAGTGCGTCCATTTTCCTGGTTGATGCATTTAAACGCCGTGTTGAAGAAACCTGTCTAGAAACCAATTTTTTCAGACAAACAACTGACATACTGTAGGAGAACATTTAGGTTTTGCTTCCTTGGGGGAAACTTGATAAATCCGACAGCGTGTGAATGCATGATTGGACACCCAAAGAGAAAGATGGGCAATGAGTGATAGCAGGAAGGGGAGGGAGGAAGGGAGAGATGGGCGAGGGAAGGGAAGTGAGTTATAGAATGAGAGGAGAGAGGGGGTGTGGCAGAGAAGGAGAGAGAGTGCAAGATTGAGAGGTTGGTGACTTTGATAGAGTAATGACTTTGAGAGATTAATGACTGTGAGAATAATGGCTGCAGGCTGTGAGACAGGAAACAGTGAGAGAGCAACAGACGGGAGAGAGAAAGACAGACGGGTGCAAGTCCAAGTGAGGTGACCTGCAGTTTCAACCTCATGACAAAAATCTGACTCTCAAAAAGTGAACATAAATACTGTTTTAAAAAAAAGGGGGGGGGAATGAAAGATACGGTGAAAGTGAAATAGCATGAGAGGAGAGGATGATGAGCATGTAAATCTGAAGGAGAGGTGTGAGGCGTGTGATAATCTCGTGACAGTGGCATGTGGCAGGATTGTTATGAGCCACTTGACAGAGAAAAAGATATTTTCCTCTGATGAAAGCATTAAGGCAGACATTACCAGCCATGCTGAAATACTGAATGAATTTTATGTTTATCTGTTCGCTGTTGGCACAAAAGGTCACACCGTTATTGCATTTAGATCCACCCCTCCTGTTTAAGAAGTACAGAATGAGGGCTCTGAAAAATTCATAATCTCTGCATAATATTGTGCATGGTCTACTTTTGTTACACATTTTGTGAAATACATGTGCTAATGCAGGAATCGCTGTCAAGAATGTATTCTTTCACACAGTGAGCTGTACAATGCCAGCATGGCAATAATGACTCAATTTGCATAATTTTCTCCTTCAGGGAAGTGTTTATAATTTTTTTGTTGCATTGTTAAAGAAGTCTGAAGTCTTCATTTATTTGGAGAACGCAAAATGGTGTGAAGCTCAAGGAAAATGCATATGCATGTTACTGAGCATGTGTAGATATATGTGTGTGTGTGTGTGTGTGTGTGTGTCTGTATGGGCATCTCTCCTCCAGTCCAGCTGGTATGTGACAGCACTGCCATGGCAACAGAGGAAAGCTGTCACAGCCAAAATGTCTATTAGCAGGCTTCTAGATCTGATGATCCTTCTGTCAGCCTCTCTCTTGGTCTCTCTGTCTTCCTGTTCATCTGTCTCTTTCTCTGTTAATCTATTAATCTACTGAGATCTATTAATCTATCCATCTGCTAATCTATCTATAACTCTGTGAGTCCCTCTATCTGTCTTTACATTCTTCTGCCTGTATATCAATCTATCTTCCTCTCTGTGCGTCTGTCAACCTTCCTGTGTATTTGCCTCTCTGCCTTTTCTTTGTTCAATCTCTTTCTGTTCTTTCTCTTTCCTTCCTCGAGACGCTTCACACAAAACATTTCATTGGACTCTGGAGTGTTTACTTACTTTAGTTTGTAATTTGGGCAGGTGACCATGATGCCATTCAAACTGCACATCCACACCAAGACCAGCCTGAACATGCAGGTTTCTCTCCTCTGCCAGCTGTGGTGCAGTTTGTTTTGACTGAGAATGTAACCCAAACCAGCCACAGGAAACAACCCAAAACGTGCGGTTTTATGGGTGTAAGAAGACAGATGTTGTCTTCTGATATCCAGCAGTTACTCATGCTTGGAGAGTTTCATGACAAAATGAACCGAGGGCAAACTGAGTCAAGATGAAGCAAAATGTCTCCTCAGTATATAGGCTGGGGAGCATTTGTTATGAGGTTTTTTTTGGCTGCTCCCTGCAGCTGACAAAATCTCTAACTTGGCAGGATGACAGTTTACCAAAACTCTGTCCAACAAACAAGCTTCGTGTTAAGTCCATGTGACTTTTGTTTACAAAACCTGGCTCGCTTGAAATATGGAAGTGTGAACCAAAATGAACCAAATATGAAACCTAATGTAAAATGCAGTATTGCAGTATTTTGAGATTACATTCATGTTTTTAGCTGTCTCTTCATTCTATCATTAGGATTTCAGATTTCTATCTATTTATCTATCTATCTGACCCCCACAGGTGTGATACAGTTGGTGTGTGTGTTCGAAGTCAGTCTCTTACCTTAAAGAGAAACATCCCAGAGCACCAGCCAGTGGGGAGGGGTAGAGAAACATGCAGGAGAGAGAGAGAGGAAAGAGAGAGAGAAACATGTTATAAATGATAAACGAGGAATAATGAACAATAAAATAAAAACAAGCTCAGTGTACATGTGCTGTACACCTTCGAATGTGACCCTAAAATTTTCCATTATGTGGGAGCCAACAGTTTTATGACTTTGTGAAAGCAGGTTATTGGTCTTTATGACAATGCACCTACAAAACGTGTTAGCTCTCCATAGCTCAGACATGACAGGGGGTGTGATGGTCCAAACATGCCCCGGGCCAGTCTGTGTAATTGTCTAAGTTCTGGATCTCAATCTCTCACCCAGATTTCACCCAAAAACAGGCAAGCAATTTCTGAAATATGCAGGGACAGTTTCATAAGAGACAATAAAAACATTCTGCCTAAAAAAAATACATTTTCATTACCTCTCGTTTTTTATGGCTTTGGCTCTGAAACTGACCCAAGATGAGGAAATTTAGAAAATATTGCGACTAGTGTAGGGGGCGTTGCTTTCATAATGTGATATTACTGATTATACCTCATTAACAATGGTGTGATTATGCTACATTATCACTTTCTGTGCAACGTAACTCCTGATATTACTCATTTAGCAACGCAATTACTCATTTGGTAGTTGTGCTGACGAGTCCAAAAGGTAGCCTTTTGAAAATCATTGAAACAGAAAAAAGCTCAAACTTAAAACTATTAAAAATAGCAGCAAATATTAAAACAAAAACAAACAAACAAAAAGATAAATAAATACTGAATCAATCAATAAATAAATAAATAATAGCCTTATCAAGAGTAAAGACATCCAATGTGTATACGTTCACAACAGAAATTCTTGAAAAACAAATAAAATAATGATTTGCACACTAAATTATTTTGAGGGCTGCTTGTACTAAAACAGTAATTAAAGACTGACCACACTTAAGTCAAAACATCTTGCTCTCTTTGCTTCAGCAATGAAATGTACAGGCTGTGTGGCTGTGTAATTAAAGGAGAAAAATCCTTTACAGCCGCACCAATGACTAATCCACTTTCTAATCGGTGGTATTTCACCACCTGAAGCTTTTTAAAAAGTAGCTCACTACTCCATTGCTCAGATAACCATCAATATTACACAACTTGTTAATCTCAACCCTGCTTGCAGCTTTGCGTGAGGCGTCCCTCAGTGACAAATCAGTCCTCCACTTTAGGTCAGGACCTACAGTTTAAACAAACATTGCATAACAACTCGCGCAAATTAAGGTGATCCCCAAAAGCCTCTTTTTTAGGCGATAAAGGTCAAAGGTAAAAGAGCGGCTCTGATGAGAGGGTCATCATGTCATCACACACACTTCCAGGTTCAACCTCCGCCCCTGACTCCCACAACAACGGGAACTCCTCCCACTTCCCTTTAACCTCAAGGCAGATGTGCGAGCGTACACACTCTGTATGACAATAGAATGAACACACACACACATACATGCATACACAAAATGCATGCACACACAGAAATAACGCACATACATTGTGTATAAGCAGCAGCATGAATAATGACGCTGTGTGTGTGAATATGTCTTGTGATTAGCTGGTAATTATCATTATCAGACCTGGTGTGGGCGCATAATTCTATCTGTCATCTTCCTATCTGTGTGTGGGTGTGTACTTATAGGTGAACGCATCAATTGCTCTTTGTGTGTGCATGTGTGCTTTGTGTGTGTGTGTGTTTTTCTGTGTGTATATGCTTTCACGCTTTTGAATATGCTTTCTGTGCATTCGTGCGCGTCTCTTCTCCTGCGTGTTTTTGTATGTTTCTCTGTGGCTACAACATCTTAGCCCTGTTGTGTGTGTGGCCCTCCATAGAGAACTCAATGCGGCAGGGTCAGCTCTGCGTAAAAAAGACCCATTCAGCGCCAATTGCATTCTGCCGCCAAGGACTCTGCTTAACTCTTGCCTTTTCTATGGAGCTTTACGTAAAACTGCTGAGCCCACACACATACACAAACACACCTGCGCACACACACACACACACATACATTACGCACACACACAAATACAGACACACACACGCGCACACACACACACAAATACACACACACGCCCATTGAAGAGAGGATAAAGGGAGCGACTGAGTGCAGGAGTGGAGGAGGTGTGACTAATCTTCTCTTCCTCTGTTTGGAAAGACTGGAGGAGATGAGCGAGGGCTGTAAAATCATTTTGACGGGGGGGATTAAGACACACACACACACACACACACACACACACACACACCTACAAAGAGATCCTCTGTCTCACACATACACACCTACACATGCAGACGGCTCTCACACTGATGCACACACTGACATGCACACACTGACAAACCCATGCATTCATATTGTCTCCCACATGTAACGACACACACACGGACAAACTCCTCGCGCCTGCGTTCACTCCATCACACCTACACACCGATCCCGCTCACACATCTGCGTCTACATCAGATGTAGCTGGATTATATTTACACCTTCCATTAAGATGCGGCTCCAGTAAACACAACGAAATCCAATTTCTCTTGCCCTTGCCAAATAGCAGATTGTCATGCACCTCGCCTCTCCTCTGTCCTTTAAAGGTCCCGTATTATTCAGATTCGTGATTTAGTTTTCAGATACACTGTGGCTCAGGAAGGCAATAATGTTCTTCATGATGTTTTGCAAATTAATCTAGTTTAGTTAAGAGTGTATTCATAAATGACTTTGAAGCCTAAGGCCCCAATTTACTAGAGAGCCTTTAATGTGTGCAAAAACGCTGAGTGCAAAATAAGAGCTGCAGCTCACAATTACTTTTCATTATCGATGAATCTGGCAATTATTTTCCCAATTAATCAATTAGCTGTTTGGTCCATAAAATGTCAGGAAATGGTGAAAAATGTTGATCACAATTTCCCACAGCCTGAGAGGTGAAGTCCTCAAATGTTTTGTTTTGTTCCAACCAACAGTCCACAACCCAAAGATATTTACTTTTTTTTACATACAGAACTAAAGAAACCAGGAAAAATTCACATTTACGAAGCTAGAATGACAGAATTTTGGAATTTTCTTCTTAAAAATGCTGGTGATTAATTTAATAGTTGGCAACTAATCGATTATGTGACTAATCGTTGCAGCTCTATACAAAACCAACAACCTAACCCCTGAGATGATTGTCTTACATCTAGTGCAAGTCTTAATGCTGACTTACTAAAGGATTCAATGACAGTTTTAGTAAATCTGGGCCCTCTAGGGCTCTGATTGGCCGATTTTTGCAAGTACAGAAACTTAACAAAACAAACCAAATTCAAAATTTAACAACGCCATTATTAAATGTTGCATATACAGTAAATTAAATTCTCGTCACGTTCCTGTCTTGTCCTTAAAACTGACAGTGAAGACTTCACTTTGCATACTGTGGGAGCTGTCTGCCTACTGTCTGATTTCCATGTTTCCTGATTGGATTTGGGCATGAAAGTTCATTTCCATTCATGAAGCTTCTACAGCCCACCTAGACAAAGACATTTTCTAATACAGCCGCTCTTCAGATAAGATTGAAATTGATTTTCTGTCATCTTTACACACTGTCATCTATCATTTGCTGCTCCTGGTATTTACCTTTACCCAATCAGTTCTCTCCATGAACTCTGTGAACCAATCATAGTGCTGCATCAAGTTAGAACTTCATCTGTCTGTCATTTCAGTGCTGCTGTTTCTGTGCCCCGCCTCCGTCCCACCATCTGGAGCCCACCAGGGGCATCTATCATATGAACTCATGATCAGGTCCACTTGCCAAAACGCCTTTCTGTATATACGGCGTATTTAGTCACTTCAATCATGCAATAAAAATCTTGTGATTCATCTTCAGCTAGGTTTCTTTGAAATAATTCAGCATGAAGGGCCCGTACAGAGATGCTGTGTCAGCCAGGTGAGCATTAAATTTCTCTGGAGTGTTTTGGATGATCTGATCCTCAATGCATCTTGGATGTTTTAGATTTAGATTTTATGCTTTTTGTGATTTTGTGTTTGGTTTTTGTCATCCAATAAAAATCTAATCACTGAGAATATATGTTGCCAGATGTAAAGGGGGTCATACTGCATGCCTCTACACACATGGAGATGAAGGTCAAGTGTGAGAAGAGAGGATGTGTGTGTGCGTTAATGGCAAAACATTAGATTTACAACTAATGGCAAGTAATTATACCTTCTACATCTTATTTCTTGTACCTTGAACTGCTTGAACTTTATATATACGTAACAAATGAAACTCTAAGCATATGGACACCTAGGCACCCTGAGGGACATTCTTACACACACTGCACACACACACTTACATCCTTTTCATCTCTCGATTGCCACAGAAACAGCTGTTGCCAGGATACAGAGGCTGTGTGTCTGTTTCCTGTTGGATCAGTCAGAGGAGGAGAAACAGAACTTTCTGATCAAGCTGTCACTTACCAGTCACTCTGTAGCCTTTTATGTTGTTAGTGTGTGTGTGTGTGTGTGTGTGTGTACAAATAAATGTGTGCGTAAGCGTATTTGACACAGTTGAGCCCCTTCCTCCACCTCCACCTAGCATTAGTGAAATGCCAAATGTATAATTAACATTTATGCTGCGATTATCTGGCACTGTGTAGCCTATTTCTGTTGACATTTACCATATATGTCAACATTTATTAACATTAAGACTGATGTTCAGTCTTTCCAGAGCTGTTATATCAGTTGTTCTGTAAGGAATGGCAGACATTCGATTTAACCCTCAAAAATACTTGTTATTATCAGTATTATCATTACTATTATTATTATTTGAATGTGTGAAAAACAGAACTTTACCTAATTACACAAGACCTGTGTCCAGATTTGAGGTCTTGTCACTAGCGGTCAGACACACTTTCAAAATGCAAAATATTTTAAAACACATTCAGAAGGAATTTTTGTCCGGCCTCAAGCCTTAGTTCAGCCAAATGAATAACAATAATTACTTGGAGCTCACGTGGAATCTGACCTGATGTGACTCCACTGAGGCGTGGACTTGGCCAGATGGAGGGATGACAGAAAAGGGGGAAAGAGGGGATGGAAGGATGAGACAGTGAGGGGCAGAAAGAGGAGAGGAGGATGGAGGTCTGCGGTTTTCATTTGTGGAAATGATATGACAAAATTCATCTCAGCAAGAAAAAGAAAATATGCAGAAATGTCCAAGCAGGTATTTTATGTGTTAGTCCATGACAACACACACTCATACACACACACACACATATACAGTACACATACATGCACACAGACACTTCTGTCATTCTTTTGGCAAAAACATAATTAAGTTTTTAATCAGGACATAAATTTCGTCCCTGTTTTTCTTTGTATCAAACTCTGTTTTTCACCATCTGTTGCAGTTAACCTGCAAAGCGCAGCGTACCGCAGGTCTTTTACACTACAGCACACCCTCGGGGGCTGTGTTCTTGCTATTCTATTTCCCACTGTATCACAAATTATTTTGAGGTTAGAGGTGAAACTGAACTTGTATCAAGCAATTTAAAAGCTCTATGTGGTTTTCAAGGTTCCTTCCGAGCTGCAAAGTGCAAAAAAAAAAAAAAAAAAACTTGTCTTCAGTGTTTCTAAAGCTTTGAAAACTGATAATAGCAGGGCTTCGTGCATTTTTGTCATTAGTACGATTTTGTTAGACACAAGGTTTTAAATGGAGGTAAGGTCGAGGTTAAAGTGGAGAGTAGGCTTGTATTGACGTTTTGTGGTGAAAAGCATTAAAACTTCAACTTTTACCGATTGTCAGTAAAGTAAGAACATGTTTGTTTCTCTGTACAGAAAAAGTGAGGTCGTTTCATTATGTGCAGCTGAGGGGATGTTGAGCATACCGCCTAAAGTAAATCATTCAAATTCAGGTCAATAAAGGAGATATCTCTGCAATCAAGTCAAGGAAAACAATGTTAGAGCAGCAGGGGAAACAAGGCATGCACTCTCCTGTTTGTGGTTTATTATAACTTTGACGTCAGTGTATTAAGGAGCTGGCACTTCTCTTTCACATCCATGTAACCACTCCATTCGCTTTCACATCTCTGTGGACAGGAGGCAGCGACACAGGAGGAGAAATAAAGATCCTTAAAGATCCACAGCAATTACAGGAGCAAGCATTTACATAATGCCGTGTTCCTCCGAGTCCTCTGGAGGCCTGGAGTGGCGAGATGAATTCCTCGCTGCCCCTTGATTTCTCCGTTTTTGACTGACTTACACAAGCTTCCACAAACATCTGCGCACACACACACACACACCTTATTATGCTAAGTGTAACCCACCATAATAACATCAATCTTTCCTCTACCTGTTCCATACATTTATTTCTCATATCTTGGTCTCTCTCCATTCCATTCTGTTCCCAAGGCGACAACAATTTTCCATCCCTATTGGCTGTTTCTACGGTTACTGAGAGATGATTTACACTGCAACAGGTGCCCTGTTTCTCTAAATACTCCCCTATTGCTCTTTCTCTCTTTTTCTTCATCTCCACTGGTGACTTACTCTTCCTTTTTTTTCGGGTGGGTGGGAGGTGGGGGGGTTCTTTGTAATACGGTGGGATGACAGAGCCGAGGCAGAGCACGGGGCAGACGGGAGGATCACACATAGCAGCTCACAACAGCAGGCTGAGGATTCTCAGCTGGTAAACAGAGAGAGACCAAGACAAGATGCAGGCGAATGAATTACAACTTGAAGCAGTTAAATGCTGCAGCTGTCTCTTTTTTTTTTTTTTATTCACGAGCTGAGCCTCTTTTCTGTCCTCGGCAGTTTCTGGATGTAGATTGATTCTGGATGTGCAGCCTGACCCACAGCACCTCCCTCTGCTGCTCTCACCCCTTCCCTGATAATAACTGTGCTATTTTCTCAAGAGTGTTACAAGTGCGTGGCTGATGAGCGGGTGCTGTGTGTGTGTGTGTGTGTGTGTGTGTGTGTGTGTGTGTGTGTGTGTGCATTGTACATTCCCCCATTTGATCAATAGCCAAGTTTGTGAAGACTTTGACAAGAGTCTGCAAATGCTCCAGAAATACAATATGACATGATATGATATCTTTCTGATGTTTCTCCTCCTTTGGTAAAGGTTTAGCCACTTGAGCCCCTTGGTGGGTTTGTCATTACAAATGCTCCGGGGACTCACTGCTGTGCGAACAAGGTTTCTCCAAACCCAAAGAATATTATTTTAAATTCTAGTGGAGATCCCAAAGATACTAAACATGTCCTACTCAATTACTGGGAAATGTGTATAAAGTGGAAAATGGTGCACAAAACATTTATATTTTCTGTTTGATGTAATGCTGCAGCATTAAAACAATGGCATCCTGGGTTTTAATATTTCATCAATGTAAGTGTGATGGGGCGTCAATGAAGTGCTGCAACCAGCAGATACTGAATGTGTGTGTGACATTGTTCTATAAAACGAACTCTGAAGCTTCTTCAAGGGAAGATTCAGACTTCAACAGGTTGAAAAAACAGATAAACACAAATGTTGGATTTTTTTTTTTTGCATTCATTCTCATTGCATTTCCTGAAAAGCGAGTAAGTCATCATCAGTGTCTTTCTTGAAAGGAGAGTAAGGGTCCCTTGTATTTTGTGCATTCAAGTGTGTGTCTCACCCTGCGCCATGAATGGACCTGACACTGCCTTTCCTCTCTCTGCCCCTCCCCTCCTTCATCCCGTTCTCCTGCTCTCATGCGCCCACGCGCTGCCACTCAAAATGACAGACGTGGCAAAATACATGGATGAAATGAAATGATAACAGAATAATATGGCCTGTCTCTGCTTGCACGAGCACACACATACACTCTCTCTTTCTCTTTCTCTCTGTCTCACACCCGCACACACACACACACACACACACACACACACACACACACACACACACATTACCCAGAGGAATTCTTCAGCCTGTGGCGTAGGTGCTAATTCACATAGTCCTGCCATATCAGGTGTAGATGTTTTGCTTGTATCCCCGCTGGCAGTTACATATCTTCACTTGTGCCCAAATACTCACACAAATACATACATTGTGTGCACACACACAGACACACACCAACATGTACACAGTACACGCTCATATTCCTCAAGGCTTCCCTTAAGCAATGCACAGTTCAGCGTTGCATCTGTGCTCTCTGACCTCACTCTCTCTGTCTTTCTGTTTTTCTATATTGACTGTATGAGGGTCGTGTCTGTGCAGTAGACACTTGCTTTTAAATGTGATGGGGAAAAAAACATATAGCTCAAGACTAACCTTCAGTTATGCTAGCATGCATGGAAAGAGAGCAAAGACAGTCAAAACAAAAAGAGAAAAGAGAGAGAGAAAAGAGGGAGAGAGGGAGAATCTGCAGATGTTGCACCTCATTTTCTCCCTTTTCCTGCAGATTGCGATGCCAAAACTAACTCTGTGTTCTGTCCTTGTTGTGGGGTGGCGCTTGCATTGACTGCTGGTGTATTTTCACGCCTACATGCTCGCTGTTTGACAAGGATTGTGCTGATCTTGTTGGCATAATCGACTGTAGGCTGCAGTTTTAACTTCACTACAATCAGCGTCAGCATGTATCATTACTGGCTGAACAGCCATACCCTGAGGTTAGCAGACAATTAAAAATTGGACAAAATAATTACACTGTAATTTCCCTAAAAAACCTATCACAGGAAAGTGCTGCCTGTATTTTCCCCTCTGTCTTTGGAATATGGGAATAGAGTTGGAGTGAAATGTGAGATGAAAGCTGTCTGTTTAAACAAAAAAAAAAATAAAAGAAAAAGTAAAAGCAAAAAATTTGCTTTGAAGCATAAAATCCCCAAGTGAGGAATCAAAGTCAAAGGAAACAACAAAAAGTGATGAAATATATACACGCTATTCAAAAATGTACAACTTATGTGAACAAATTGCCTCGTTTTTCAGCTTTTCCACCCACTCATTCCAGCAAGATCTTTGCAAACTGACAGCTGAGCCGCTGCGCTGTGGAGAGCGGGAATCTGCAACACTGCAAGTTTAACATTTTGTGCTGGGAAAAAAGTGACAAAATGAAGATGCAGAGGGCCCCCCCAAAAGCAGTTAAATGAACCTTGGCGAAAAACATCATCAGCTGTGTTTTTTTGCCCTCCTCCCAAAACGGCTGCATCTCACCACGAACACCCAGCGCACATGGGAGAGGGAGAGGGGAAAAAAAAGGCAGTGGAGAGAGAGGAAGGCAGAACCAGAAAAAGGCAAAAGGGAAAAGAGAGTGAAGAAGGGAGTGACAGGTAAAAAGGGTAGAGAGATCGGCAGGTAGGATCGAGTCAATATCGTTTGGCGTCAGTGTGGCTGAGGCGATAGGTGCAATCAAACGGCTCAGCATCTTGTGAGGAGCTTGAAAGATTTAATTTCCTGGTCAAACACACACGCACAGACGTTAAGCAGCTGTGACCGAGGGCATGGCTCTACTAATAATGTGTTATCAGCCTCAATAACAAAATCAAACGCACCCGGCCCCGCTTGAGCCTCTTAGTGCCCCGCACACACACAACTGTATATGTGAAATCACACACACACACACACACCCTCTGTACACTCACACACATACACAGGCTCTGCATCACTTACGCCTCTTTTCTAGCCCAAACCGACAATTTGGCTCTGTCATTTCCATGGTAACGCAGAAGAGGATTGCCTGTGGAGGCATGCTGACATGTCTAAATATACTCACTGACACACACACATGCATGCATACATATACACACGCGCATACACACACAGCTGTGAAGACACGCAAAAAAATCCTCTCTCAAACAAAGGATTCAGACTACCAACGAACCAGCGACTGACAAAATGTGTCCTTTTTGACTTTTCTTGGAGCGTTTCATCACTTGTCATTGAGTAAAGAGGATGTTTGAGAGGTTTTTTTTTGTGTGTGTGTGTGTGTGTATCTTTTGGAGGATGCAGCATGAAAAATGGCAGTGTCGTTTAGCTCCATTCTATTAATCGAATGAAACAGGAAGAGAAAGTGGACAAATGTCAAGGACACGACATCTGAAGACCTCCTCTTGCTTCTGCTCTTCCTCCTCTTGTCCGTCTACATGTCCTCTTCCTTCATTTTTGTCTTCCTTTTCTGCACATGCCTCTCTCTCTCTCTCTCGCTCTCTCTCTCTCTGACTTTGATTTTCATGACTTTTTTTTTTTTTAATGAAAAAGTCAATCAAATCCCTCAGGGAACGACACAACCTCCACCTGCTCTACTCCATGAAGTCTCCTCCTCCTCCTCCTCTCTTCTTCTCTGCCTCTGCTTCCATCTCGAATACCAAATAAGAGACACTGAATCAAATTATTGAAATGGCAAATTCATTCCAAAAGATAACAACTGAATTTAAAAAGGGATTTTTTTTTCTAAAACAATGAAAGAGAAATTGTTTTTCTTGCAAATTCATATTTAGCCCCTCCAAATGTTTTGCTTAGAGAAAAAAATGGAGAGATAACAAGCTGGCACTGGATGCTCATTCATAATGTATTTTCTGTGTACTGTATACTATAATGTAGGCCTATCTGTATACTGTTTAAGCAACACCTACCAAACTATGGAGTCAGTGTTGACTGCAGCTGCTCTCAAAGTCTCTGCAGTACATAGAGACCAGACTGGAATGAAAGTAATGCACTCAATCCACACGGCCACAGAATAATGATTGCCTGAGAGGCATTTTCAATTCCTAGTTTCAGGTCAAATGCATAAATTGTGAATTAAGTGTGGTAGTCTTAACTCCTCACAGGCAGATAGGCAGAGGTAATTTTTGGTCTTTTCAGAATTACACTACTCCTGATTGTCTAGCCGCCTGGTGTGGGGCTTTTATTAAGAAGGGGTGAAATGCAGATTTTATAATTACCTATATAATTTCTTGGACCAACATAGAAAGCATTTATCCTTGTTGACAAAACACGAGTCATCGTTCCATTCATAAAAACAAAAGCTCCATCCAGATCCGAGTTATAATTATCAACACAGAACGTCTATAATTTCATGGACCCACTTGGGTGCGACTACGATCTCTGTAATTTCTTGTCAGTGTTACAGAGATGGGAGTGGCTCCGTGAAACTATCAATACAGTTCGTCCATCTGAGCAGCTCGCGGGGTCAGGCGCTCCTCATTGATTTTATTTATGTTTTTCTTGATCTAAAAATGGACTCCCAGCAGGCGGTATGATTGGTAGCCGTTTTTAGTGTACCCATGCAAGATAAATCACCAAGACACAGTGCCTTATGTCCTTAACACCAGAAAGTATAGACGAACAGGGGTAATGCTATTCTTGGCCGTCGCCATCAGCCTGGCTATGTGTGTCTTTTGGGAATGAAGAGAGAGGGGAATTTTCCCTAAAACAAAGTGAAGCGACCAGGTTGTCTTGGCTATTTTCGGAGTTTGAAATCTTAGCAGCCTTCATGGTAACAGTGGATTGACTGGTATTAAAAAGGCAAAGCAAGGCAAGGCAAGTTTATTTGTATAGCACATTTCAGCGACAAGGCAATTCAAAGTGCTTTACATAGAGCATAAAGGCATTAAAACAATATAAAAGCAACACAAGAAAACATACATAAAAACAATTAATAAAAAGAAGCTAAAAGGAGGATAAAGCAGGACATTAAAAGTTACAGTGCAGTGTAAAATATTACCCCTTAATGTGGTCTAATGGAAGGCAGCGGCAAACAGAAAAGTCTTCAGCTGTGATTTAAAAGAACTGAGAGTCGCAGCAGATCTACAGTTTTCTGGGAGTTTGTTCCAGATATGTGGAGCATAAAAACTAAACGCTGCTTCTCCATGTTTAGTTTTTACTCTGGGGACAGAAAGCAGACCTGTCCCAGACGACCTAAGAGGTCTGGATGGTTCATAATTTAGCAGCAGATCAGAGATGTATTTTGGCCCTAAACCATTTAGTGCTTTATAAACCAACAGCAATATCTTGAAAACAACAACACCGCTGTGTTCCGGTCATTTGCGCATTCGAGCGAGGAAGTTTAGGACATATTGTACCTTTAAATTCCACATTCCACATCGTTTTCTATTCGAATGGCATCAGATTTATCGGACTTCATTTACTGGAGAAAATTTATTGCAGAACGCCTTAAGAATCGAATAATTTTAAACGTGTTCAAGTTACACTATACCTGCATATCCCTAAAACATGCCATTTAATTTCTGAGACAGTTTTCTCTGTGCTCTCACCGGGGACGGCGCAACCTATTCAACTTTTTGACAGCATCATCTCTAAACTGTGTATTATGAAAGCATGCTCCCAGGAAAACAGGGGCAATTAAACAACAGTCTGAGATTGTGTCATTAGTCAGGTTGTCACTGTGTTTATGTACATTTATTTGTGCGTGCATGTGTGTGTGTGTGCGGATGTGGGTGTGTGACAGGCAGCAGCTGTGGCGTCTGTTAGCACTCCCTGTGATTAAATCATAAATAATTGAAGCTTTGAAAGAGACAGAGAGGAAGAGAGCGCGCGCGAGAGGGAGAGAGAGAGAGAGCATGAGGGAAGACAGGAGTATGTGTAATTATGTTATCTGGGGGTGTTCGTTTGATTGGCCTTTTGAAACAAGCCCTGAGCTGACGCATTAGTGTGTTCAGACAGATTGGTATAGGCGACAGTGAATTCCCTGTCTCACTCAGTTTCTTTCTTACTTTCTTTCTTTCTTTCTTTCTTCCTTTCTTTCTGAGCTGTCTCTCTTTACCTAATTTCTTGATCTTGTCTTTATTTGGCTCTGGCTAAATTAAGTTTGGTCACTGCCTCAAGCTCACATTAACAATGCTCCAGTGTGACGTAATTGCAGCCGAAATGTCTGGGTGTGTTATTTTCTTTGGGAGGGCCCAGGCGAGGTTGCACACCACCTGAAAATTGAAACATCATGAATGGCACTACAGTTGAAATGTAAAATGTTGCTCCACTCAGGATGAGCTGGGCAAAAAGGAGGTGGAACCAGTGTGTGTGTTTTCTCTCGTGGGCGAACTGTTGGGGTTGAGTTTTACTGAAGTGCCCTGAAGTTTTCAAGAATGCTGTTTATCATGAACACAAAAGAGGCATGAACAGCAAAGCACGCAGATGCATATATACATGCTTCAGACCATCATCCCTTCATCTCTCTCTCTCTCTCTCTCTCTCTCTCTCCCTACCTTTCTTCAGTCACCTCCTACTTGGTCACTCCATCCGAGTGACACGCGTCACTCCTCTGGTTGCTCTGTATTCCTTGCAAATGCTGCAGTACCGGTAGTGTTTCCCATCCTCCCACTCTTCCCCTCTCTCTCTCTCTCTCTCTCTCTCTCTCTCTCAAGTTCTTGATACAGTATGGCACCTCCCACCTCTCTCTCCTCTACAACACACATTCACACATTTGCCATCTTTCCTCCATCTTTATGTTGCTTCTCTAACTTCTCACATGATACACACCCGTCTGTCCCGTCTGCACTCCGTTCGACTTCACGTGGACAGGGAAGGCACGTCAGTGTGCATTGCTCTGCCACTTTTTCACTTTCCCCTCCACTTATCCTCAGTCGCTCTCTTTCCACTTTTCATTCTTTTGCTTTCCACTTCCCGGCTTCCTGCTTTCACTTTGTCCCTTTCCTCCCTTCCACGGTTCATTTTCTCTCTTTTTCTTTTTCCATTTCCCTATCTCGTTTTCCTTTTTTTCCCCTTTACCCCTTTTCTCTCTCTCCTTCTCTGTGTCCTCTAGTGTCACTCAGCACTTTGATTCTTTGTAATTGCTGTCATTACATGTGAGGTGTGTATTCATTTCCACAGGCAAATCTAACACTTACTTGAAACATCGCAATAATAAGGATGCGCCTATATATAGGTGTCTGTGCCTTCTGTGGTTTGTGTGTGAGAATGTACCTGCTGTGGAGTTTCACATCTGTGTTTCAAAAGCCCTACCATCTTAATGGCCTGCCTGATGATGGCTTGGGTTTTTGTGTTCACATAAAATATGTGAAATGAAGCCCACAGGAAGTATTAAACAGTCTCTTCCATAATCAACTTTATGGCATCTTTTGGCAAGCAAATCATGGATTTACAAAGCAAAGCAATCACCAGCGGCACACCTGCGCATCATTTTGTCTGGCAGTGAAAATCACCACTTTTTGAGTGTTTTTTCAGAAATGCTTCAAAATTTGAATGGTGTGATATTGTCACAGGAATGAGGCTTTAAACAACTCATCCTCACAATGGAATGGCTCATTCAAGTGTCAAAAAAATAAATGCAAGAGTCTCTGAAATGAGAAAAAAAAATGTTAATGAATCACGATGTGAAATCAAAAGACTGAGAGAGAGAGAGAGAGAGAGAGAGAGAGAGAGAGAATCATAGAAAATAAATAAGTTAGCAAAAGACAATCTCAAACAAAAGGAGCAAACAAAACAAACCGGCACAGTGAAGGAGGAGGGAGTAATTTTGAAGACAGCGCCGACAGATACAACAAAGGCCTGAGAGTATTTACGGCGAGCGCACAAACAGAAAAACACTGATACTGAAATCATCATCATATTAGTTTATTGGACCTGTTGTGCCTGTTGCGCGTACCACCCCACGCCCCTCACACACATGCACGCTCACACCTACGCGCGTACAGACTCACACACACACACACACATATATATATATAAAAGAGCTGCCTTATCTGTCTGTCTGTGAGGATATGAGTGGATCCAAACGGGACTTGAGCTGTCATCCCTGCAGACATGCGAAATCTATCAGCGGGCACTTCATCTCCTTGCCTGTGATCATGACGGGAGATACAGGGAAAAGTAATCGAGGCCCTGCCTTGTCTCTTGTCTCTGCAGTTATGGGGAGCCGTGCCGGAGGTGAAACTTTCCCTGTTTTCCTCTCATAGACACACATTACCACCCTAACCCTGGGAAGGGCCATTTTATGCTTCCCTTGGCTTGGAGGAGATGGAGCAAGAGACAAAGAGACAGAGAGAGGGAGAGTGAGAAAGAGAGAGAGAGACTAAATAAGTGCGGTGTACCAGCAGACTTAAGCAGACTGATGAGAAGTCTTTGCGCAAAATTTTACAGACATCTTCCCGATATTTACTTGCAGCCTCTCTTTGCACAATCCATATCTCAGTTGTCTCAAGGCTTAAAAATCCCTCTCTAACTCATCAATTTCTCTTTATCTACACTCCGTCTCCTGTTCTGTGCCTAGAATGAGGGAAATCGATAAGAGATAATAGCTCACATTCATACAACCGCAGCGGTAAAGGCATAGTACCACAATAAATCAACGTGGTAATCCGAGCTCATTCAATGAAATTTGACATACTAATCAGATGTTTTATATTTAACAGCCGCATCAGCTACACCTGTATGTGCATCTATCATGACAAGAAAGATCGACATGAGATCGAGGCAAAGAAAACAAAATGATCTGCTTCTGAGCTCCAGATTTTAGGCGAAGTGCTGGCAAACAAATTATATTTTGGTCTCTTCTCCTGTTACACTGATATTACATTTGCATAAATTATAGCCCAAAAAGACAGAAAAAGCCTTTGTAAAATTTAAGTACACCTAACTAATTAGCTAATTCAGTGTTTCTCTCTGAAAAATAACTTGGCAATCTATAGTCTCCCTCCTCCTCATTTAGTCCTACAAATACAGTCACAGTGTTTGTCATGATGCTCCATTCAAGCAGCTCAAAGTTTTAGATCATTTGAGTCATTAACTGAGTGGATATTAAGACTTACTAATTATTTAAGTTGGTAATTTACTGATGCCTTGCAAATGTGACCCAAATTATTGCAGAAATTGTAGACAAGACAATCCATTTCACACAAGGGAGGTTTACAGGGGGATTTACCACCTGAGAAAAAAAAAGAGGACAGCGTTTTTGACGTGGTTGTGTGGTTTTATGAATCGCTCACTGGCACATGCAAATGAGCCCAAGTGGGTGGTGGCATGATGTGAAAATAGTAAAACGGCCAGTTAACCACATTTATGAATGAGGAAACATGTTACGGCGCGGCTATCTGCCCTTAGCACCACAGTAAATCTAGCAGTGCGTTTTATGATTATATCAGGCTCAGCGGCTTTTGGCTGGATTCCCCTCGTCAGCGTACTTATCCAAAGGAGCAAGCGTCCTCGATATTTTGTGCATTAAGCGCATGTTCATTTGGTATAAACAACAAGAAAAGCTTTAATTTAGTGTTGTTAATCATCTCTTTATGACTGGTGTCGCAGTTTTGAAATTGTAGGGCCAGACTCTTGACTTTTTTACATCCCCTTCCCTCCCCTCGCTCTGCTCTGCTCTTCATTGTGTTCCTTTCCTCATGTGGTCATTTAAAAACAAGGCTGAAGCCGTCTGGACCCATCAGGCCCCGTATCACCGACTCCTGACAGAATGAGATACAAATGATCGAAAAGAGGGGCACCACAAAAGCAGGCAGTAGTTTTAGTGAAGACGCACAAATTTGTAAAAAAAAAAAACGCTTTGGTTTAAAAAATAATCAGAATAATAAAAAGTCAGAGACATGTCGTGGGCATACCAAGCCTCTAAAACTGTTAATGCCTGGAAGCTGCATTGAACTTCTGAGCCGTTCACTGTTGGGAAGAGCAGAGATGGACAAAGAGAGGTTTATCTCGGCCTCCGCCTACCCATGACGTTTCCAGTACAAATTACAATCAGGACTTAAACAAAGAGGATGGTTTGAATTCCAAAGATTTTACATTATAGTTACCCACTATAGATTTTGTAGGTATTCACTCATTTTAGTTGGGAAAAAAAAACAATTTAAAAAGTGTGCGAAATAAGTGAACTCCCGCTGTGCAAGATGACTGATTCGTGCCCATGACGCTGCTGTATCCCATCAGGACGGTTCCCAAGGCAACATCATTGAGTAATTGCTCACTGTGGGTTAGGTGCAAGGGTTCGGACTAAGATTCAAAATAAAGAGAGAGAGGGAGAGAGAGAAAGAGAGAGAGAGAGAGAGAGAGAGAGTGAGAGAGAGAGAGAGAGAGAATGAGTTGGTGGGAGAGGCAGAGACAGGTTGGGAGAAATAGCGAAAAACTGATGCAAAAGGAGACACAATGGGCAGAAAAAAACAGTTATACAGAAAGAGACAAACTGAAAGAGAGGTGGACAGTGTGTGTGTGCGTGTGTGTGTGTGAGAGAGAGAGAGAGAGAAAGAGAGAGAGAGACAGAGACAAATTTACAGTAATATGTTGACACAGCAGGATTGGTTAAGAACAACCCACCAGGCTGGCACAGACCATCACTGCTAAAGACCTCATTAGCCCTGGCGCACACACACACACACACACACACACACACACACACTCAGATAGATGGACACAGTGAGGCACACACACAAACAAAATGTAAAAACACAAAGACACACATGAACACACCCCGTGCCGCTCCCGACAGAGGAACTGATTTTTTAACTTGTCATCACCCGCGGGTCTGTAAGGCGTGGGAGTGACAGTGTGTGTGTGTGTGTGTGTGTGTGTGTGTGTGTGTGTGTGTGTGTGTGCATATGTGCACACTTACATGTACGCTTTGCACTGTCCGCTAATGTATCCTTTGGTGTGTGAGCGTGAGACACAAATGAAGTGTCTGTGTGTGTGCGTGTGTGTGTTTGTGTGTGTGTCTTTTTATAACCTTTGTGTATCACTAGAGAATACCTTCACACTCTCGGCCCAACAGATGCTGTGGCAGCTATTGTTGTGCTGTGCCTCTCACTCTCTCTTGGCCTTGAGCCTACTCAAAGACAAACACACACACACACACACACACACACACACACCGACACCTCATTTGTGCCTCATAATTCATAGAGCTACTGCCACAGGGAAAAAGCAGGGATTGTTGAGGCCAAGGAAGAAAGAACAGAATGAAGAAAGAGAGAGGGGAAATAGTGTGGTTATTAAAAAGAGATGTATTTACTGATATATAATTGCCACCTGAGGACTTCCTTTATTGATCTGCCTTCCTCCATCTCTCTCTCTCTCTCTCTCTATCTCGCTTGCCTTCCTTGTCCCTCTCGTTCTCTCTCTTTCACTCGCTCCCACTCTCACTCTCTCTTTTTCGCTCTATTGCTCTGAGTTGTGGTGTCAGATCCCTCATCCATATTCAGTGCCGAGGCCATCTGTGTGTTTCCAATATGCATGGACCAGCCTGCCGAAGTTTCCCTGCCAAAAACACAAGCAGCTCGTGTTAACGCAGCCTGTTTACTGTTGTCTACGTCTAGTGTGCATTTCCCCCAAAGCGTTTTGCAATGCATGCTGTATTGCAATGTTTTTTTTAAATGCAAACTTTACATTATCAAAGATAACATGTTGTTCAGTGATCGTTTCCTGGCAGACACTTCCACTCCTTCCTGTAGGTGTCAGGTCAAAGTTTTGTCGACATCCTGTGTTAAGACTGTGACATGTATGGCCTCTGACCTCGCTCATCCAGTCAGAGAGCCTGAAATATTCTGTGGTCCAGGGGGAGGTCTCTGACTGGACCTGAGATGTGACATAAGAATAAAATACAGAAACCATATTCAGGCTTTACTTTTGCAGTGATGGATTATGGAGCTCACATCTGTGCAAGTTATTTTTCATCTTGTACAGGAATTAATGGCAGCAAATGGCTTCAGACTTTTTTTTTTATATATAAAATATAATAAAATAAAACAATAAATGAAGAGCTTCCAGGGTGTCCTCAGCAAAATGAGGAAGACAGTGGCTTTACAATAATTTAATTTATTAGAAGCTGTTATGATGTAAAAATGCATGACAGATGATTTTAACATCATGTTTTGATCACACCACTGTGAATCAATTTGTCAGTTTTCACATATGATATCTAAATGATGTAATAACACAAACAAAAATATATTTTCATATCTGTATTGGGCAAAATCACCCAAAACGGGGGGCTATGGCTTAGTGAAAGTCAACTTGGGTGTCCAGAACATGGAAAAAATTTTGAAAATCCCTTACATAAATGCTTCATACACAAACGGTAACACAAAAACTGATATTACCCTTGCAGGCTGGTTGTATGTAACCTTACACAGATAAATGATTACCTGCCTTTAAATGCTCACCAGCACAAACCAAAAGTCACTGATTTAAACTCACTAACTGCAATTAATTTAAATTCTGGTAAACTGTCTTTCAGTTTGCTGCCACCAACCTTCTGCACATGCATTCAGTATGAAGTCATGTCATTTAAGTGATTTACATGAAATGAGACAATTCACAAAAGGCTACAATGTGTGCATGCTGATGCACAAAGTTTGGGATTAGATGTATGTCTCATATTAGTCACCCTGGTGACTTAGTGGATTAGGTGCATTATGCTGGCAGCATGGCATACAGATGCACATGTTAAATAAAATGGGCATCGCAGCAGAATAGATTGCGCCGCAGATCAGTCAGCTGCATAACTGGATAAATGGCTGTCGGTGCTGTTGTAGGCAGGTTGTGGCAAAATGGAAAAAACACCGAGTGATTTAAATCACTGCAGCAGCATTTGTGACTGAATGACTAATAGTTTAGGGCTGTGCATTAGTGAACCACTACTGTCTGTCTTCACCCTCCTCTATCGCAATAAAATAAAAACACAAAGACGATAAAAAGAACGGATACACACAAACATGCACACACACACACACACACACACAGTCATACACACACATCCCACAAAATACTCGCAGAGCAGATGCCTGAATGCAGAGCCTTATGGGAATATGTGTGCTATTTTCTAAAATCTGGGGAGACGAGAGCGTTTCTTTCGTGCCTCCATCCTTGCTTTCCAACAGCGTCTGCTCCATCCTCTCCACATGTCTGTGGACTTTCTCCTCTCACCCTGTAAAACTTTCTTCATGCCCTCTGTAACTTTTACTGTCCTTCACTCTCTTTGCATGCTTTTTCCTCATTCTCCCTCAATTTTTCTCTACGTCTCTACCAGTTCAACATGTACCCACTCTTCTTGTTATGAAGCCAATTAGTGTAACTGAAATAGTTTCCATGGCGACAGAGGTGCTAATAATAACAGACACCCCCACAGCAAAGGCTGGTGAGGAACACGCACATGCACACGCACACACACAGACACACATGCACACACACACACACACACACACACACACAAACATACAGTGCACAAAGAGTAACATACAACAGATACCGCCTACACACCCAAATATAGCTCTCTGTCTTTATCTATCAAGATGTACTGTATTGTAGTGGTGTGTACTCGGAAAATCAATGATTCAATGCATTGATTGAAGGACTCCATACTGACTGCGCTGATGAAAGTGGAATCATTGAGTATTTCCCCCCCCATTTATTCAAATTGCAAAGCCACGCTTAGCAGGAAATCGACTGGCTAGCTGTCATGTCTGCGCAGTCGGGAGTCTCTTCAGAACAGATAGCAAAAGCAGTCAAACAGCTTATTTTACTGTTTGCAATTCAAGTGTTTGGTTTGAGGGGTGGCCGCCGCGCTAATTATGACATGACTAATTTAATCGGGCACTTGAAGAACCACCACTTGAAGGAGTTTGGTGAGTTCCCTCAGACAGACAGACAGCTCACAAGAAGTTTGAACCGGGGCAGCAAATATTAGAAGATGTACTGAAAACAAGTAGGGGATTTACTGGAAACAAGAAAAATGTCCTTTCTACAGCAACAATGGTAAAATAAAAAAATGGTGTCAAATGTGCACTGTGGTTGTCAATGAAGCATGTGGAGTGACTCAAGACACTGCGTACGTGAAGGTGTGTGAACATCCTGAAGACTGCTCAAAGATGTGACTGAAATTAATTTCATAAGACATGTGGAAGTCTGACAGCTGTCCCATGTCACTGCTAATTTTGACTGTGCAATGAACTGCATCCAGCTTTACAAGGTACAGAGCTGAAAAAAAAAACAAAGAAAAGAACAACAAAAAAAAGAACGAAAATGCCTCTGGTCGACTAAGTAAGGAAGTAAAAAGCTGGTATGTCTGTCTGTCTATCTTTAGGGAAGACTGTCAAAACTGATGCATGTCTCCTGCAATTTCCAAATGCTTTCGCCTTCTCGTCTGTGTTTCTGATGCCTGAAGCTGATATAAGAAGTGAAGGCGCCGGTCATTTCCCTAGATCTATATTCACGTTCCCCATATCTGCAATCACTTTTCAATTGCGTAAATAAATCATCATGGAAACAACTTTTCAAAGCCCAGCCAACACTAGCTCACTGCTAAGCAGATGGAAATCCAGATAAGATATTTCCACTTCTTACGACATTGTTTTCATCTTCACAATGTCAACATTACATCCACTCCTTCACAGTTTGAGCTGCTGCTAATAAATCAGCTATTCACAGCTAACACTGCAGCTTCGTGCTCGGTTCCATTAGCCCTGTGTCATGATTGATCAAAACAGCTTCAAGTCTGAAGAACATTTCTCATGTCGGCTTCCAGTTTTGTCCCATAATTTTAACAGGCTGCAGTGCAGACTCCTTCAGAAGCATTCAGAGATCGTGGAGGAGAGAGGCTTGAGAGACTAAATAACAGTTGATGAAAATAGTTATACCATCATCCCCTCTCCAGCTTTCTGTACTTCTGTACTGATGAAGGGGAGATGATGGGGATATAGGGAGGAGTAGTGTGGAGGAGGTGAGGTCAGGGGAGGGGTACAGTAAATACCCCAGAGTCTGTAAAAAAACAAAAAAAAAAAGAACAACATTGCAGGTTCACATTCTGCCTGCCCAATCCCATGGAGGGAAGGGCAGAGAGTAGAGGTAGAAAGCAAAACCAATATATATATATATATATATATATATATATATATATATATATATATATATATATATATATATATACATATATATATATATATAAAAAGGCTTATGCACACATACATAAGGACAGGTGCATCGGAAAAATGGGTCCGATCAGTGGAAATATAAGCTTCCTGCATGCTATGAACTTAACTTGCCAGGAATTTTATTAATAAATAACGTTTGGACCATCATCAGGTTGAAGCCGAATGAAGGTCCGGCGCATGAGTCTTTTATTGCCTCAGAAAAGCAAGAGTGCCAAAATAATTAAAAACTTCTGCTATGATGTTTAATGTCTTCAGAACATCATGCCTCCACTTATTAAATTCCCCTCTAGCTCGCCCCTGGTGGGTATTCAGCGCCTGGCTCAAAGAAACCTCTGCAGGGTGGATACTTGCCAGTGCTGGTGCTTGAACGCAGCTCCTCCAGTTTTAAAGGAACACGGTGATGTTGGGATTGCTTCACTCACTTGTATTTTTTCCTTGTTATTTCCTTGTTCATCACTGTGACACTAAACTAAGCAGAAATCTATGACACTTTCCCCTCCGCAGACACATTGAGGAGAAAAACTTACAAGAAGGACTGAGATTCTAGTTCATGGTATCCGTTCCCAAGAGTTTTGCTTATTTTATATCCTTCATAGGTGTGACTGAATGTTTTCATCTTTTCATTCTAATTCATGAAACAATCATTTTGGTTAAACTGCAGGAGCTGTGACAGTCTGCGCTTTCCTGATAAAATAGTAGTATCCACATGCTCGTAATGCTCCTGTTGTGAATTTATTAACACACTCAGTATGTTTCTGCTGCTGGAACATTTTAGCACTGGAGCATTTTAGCACTGAATAAAAACAGATATTTTTCTCCTAATTGCCACACATTTTGGAAAATCATCACATAAAAACATGTCATTTCTTAAGTGGGGATGTCAAAATTGGAGCGGCTGCGTAACATTTGAGGCGTGCGCTCTTCGTCACACATAATCTCATTCCTCATGTGATCTATTGAAGACCACGAAATTGAAAAGTACATGTGGGTGAAGAATGTACTTCTCCTGGGAGCGTTTAGTAAAGTCTGCTCTCTGGTTTCTCAAAGCACATCGGCTGGCTCTGTACACTGTGTACAGGTCAGGTCGACATGTGCTCTCATTGATCAGGATACTGCTACCTGTGCTGAAGGGATTTCCATAATACAGGCAATTTTAAAAGCAAATCTATGCTTCTTTAAGGGTGCCATAATAGCTCAGCAGGATAAGATGCGTACCGTGTACCTGCGATGTTACAATGTCATGGTTGTCGTCAGGCTTGTGACGTTCCTTGCATGTCAGCTAACCCTCTGCAAACACCCTCCTTTCTGTCTTATTTGTATACCATCTGTAAAACAGCAAGTCAACGCCAGATCACACAGGGCAGAAAACTTACTTCCAAGCATGTTTCACTTTGTTTACACCCATATCGTCGGTGTCAACGCAGGTGTTTTGTCTTTGACAGCTGGTGGAAAACACATGCATGCCCACAGAGAGCAGTGCTGCTGCATTTTCCTGCCCTGTGCGGTTTAGCTGCGGTTCACCCATTGAGCAGAAATTGCTTAGAAATAATGCATTCCACAAGTTGTCATCTTTGAGGGTTCAGAGGCGAGCAAGAGATTGACAGGGGAGAGGCGAGAGTGTTTGACAAAGGAAATGAGAGAAGTGGGACTGAGCGATAGACAGAAGAATGGAGGGTGGAAAACACTGTGGCTTAGGGGGAAAGAAGGGAATTGATGAAAGCAGAGGAAATGTGGTGGGTGAGAGGCCGAGAGTCTTTTTTGTGCTTTGATGCAGTGGATAAATGCGATCAAGCAACCAAAGTGCCTTTGAATGAATTGACTTCAAGGGGGGTAGTGAGAGTGGAAGAGAAAAAAAAGAGAGAGAAACAGGGGTGGTCTCCTGAGGAGCGTATGACGCACAAACTCAGCAGACCTGGGTCTGAGTGACAGAGCAGCAAATAGATGTCTCTCTCACCTTACTTCAGCTCCCATCAATTAAATCAACTACTGGGAATAAAGAAAGAAAAGGTCTGAGTTGCTGAAAAAAAAAAATACTATGACTTGACACAATTGATTGCTGTACACCCTCCTTTGGTGCAGCTGCAGAGAACTGATATATTAAATCTGATATTTTAAATGTAACCGGGTGCATGATACTGTAAGTTTGATGCATTTCTTGAATCTGTTGGGATTTTTCATGTCAGATGTAATTGTGATTGCTCTGAGCGTGCTGTATGCTTATGTATCTCTGAGGGACGACCTGAAATAGATGCTGTTTTGCTCTCGGCTGAGCTTTCTGGCTCAGTGACTTTATGAAATGACAAAGGTAAGAACTGATAAAACTTGTTCTATTCAAAACACCGTGTATTGTGAACAAACTTGAGAAAAGAAGCAGAGTCTCTGATGCCTTTTGGCTGAATGAGATCATTTGTGTGAGACTTAGCCACAGATGATTAGCCCCACCTACAGATTTGGATGGGTGGCTAAGTTTTCATCCCATTCCATCTGTTTGTCTGCTCGAGAGATTTCTCATATGGATTTGCATGAAACTTTGTGAAAAGGTTGGTCTTGGGGAAGAGAAAGAAGTGATTAACTTCAAACTAATGGGCAAAAGATGATGTGGTGGTGAACATGACCTCTCATGAGGCACTGAACAAATCCTCCATTATTGGCCCAATCAAACTACATGGGGTCACTGGAGAGATCATTTCTGCTTTACACTTAACCACCCTGCCAATTTCTCTACAACTCGCTACAGTCGTAGAAGGGCAGCGCTAATGACCACTTGTTGTGTTGACTGGCCACATGGTGTTGTGATAATTGGCTAAAAAGCTTAAAAGTGGCTAAAATTTGGACAGGCATATTCTCACGTCCCATTTCAGGCTCAGTCACGAAAATGTGAGGATCATGTCTTCAAAGATGTGAAACAAATTAGTAATAGGGCAGAGAAGAAATGATTAACTTTTGATGAAAACTGTCACATCTTGACAGTCATGGAGCGTTGGCAGAGATACGGCCTCGACTTAGTGCCACGTTGCCGTTGTTTTTTGTGTGTGTGTGTGTGTGTGTGTGTGTGTTAAATATGTTTTACATGAATAATTACCTGCGGTGTTTTGTTCATATTTTTATGTGTCTATGCGCATGCACCTGTGTGCTGTGATGCTTTTAAAAATGCTCATACTCTCATGTCATTATACAGCTGCCAGATTGCATCCACCTCTTGGCAAGCACTCAGCCTGGCAATTCAGAATGGCACAAGTAAAAGGTAGTACTCCATAAATTAACGTCAGAAAAGGAACACAAGCAGGGACCTCTTTGGAGATTAATTGAAAGGAATCAATTTCTCACATTGTCAAAGTTTTACAGAGGGAAGCACACACTATGCCCAGAGCCATCATACCATTATTGACTTCTACTGGTACAACTGCTGACAGCTCTATGGAAACATAAGAAAAGGCCTTTTTTTTAAAGGCCTTTTCACATGGCAAATACCCTTTGCCTCTTTGTTGTAGACACAGTCAGGTTTCATTTGTTTATGATCATCACAACTACACAGTAGATAAACTTGAAGTTCTAACAATGTTGGTCTAGAGAAGTTAAAATGCCAAAAAACAGTTTTATTTCCTGAAGACAGAGAATGGTGCTAATGCTCTCTCTACAAGTAAACATGATACCAGCAAGGGCTGTGGCTGTATTCTGGTTTCTAAATGAAACTGCTTCCTTGGCTAGACTCTGGTTTGGACAGTACCAGTAACAATACAACAATAGTACAAAAAGTCACATTTACTTGATGAAGTGGCTAGCACTGCAGCTACACTATCAATGCAAATAACTGGGCAGAAAAAAACAAACAGAAGTGCTGTTTTTTCACCCTCAAAGATATCAAAGTGCTGCTTTGGGCTCAGCAAGATATCACTACACTACAACTTATTACAACAATTTCTCTGCACCTCTGTTCTTTGAGCCGGATGGTGGCCACGTCAGATTAAACGGCTGGAAACAGTTTCTCTTTACTGTTTGTGCTTCAGACACACTAGATAAACACACTTCACAGATTGAACAGTACACACTTACCAAGTGGCTTTCACATGATTCTTGCCTTGCCACTGCAGAGGCGCACACACAGTTCACAACAAGTTGGATTTAGGGATCTCACACTTGACCACCAGGTAAACACAGGGTTCACTAAAACAGTGCCATGCCACAAATGGCCCACAAATGTCATGAAAACACAACACAACAACATCAAACATATTGAATAAAACACATTTGATATGAGCCTCATGGTTATGTATTAATCTGGCCGGTCTGTGGCTAGATCAGGGACGAAAATCTTTGACCCACACAAGATAATCTGTCCATTTTGCAGCAGCATAAAACCAGCTCAAAGATGGATTTTTTTATTTATTTATTTGTTTTTTTAAAGTTGAGTCATGATGGCAAAATCATGACCAATATGAGGTTTGACCAAAAGCAAAAACCCTGGCACCTCCATGAAAAACTCTGTTCAGGTGCAACGGAGAAATACAGTAATGACATAAAATAAGAATAAACATTCCCACACGAATGAATCTTGCAGGACACATTTATTTCATGACATTTCAGCACAAACAGCCTTCAGGTCATGACATGTATAAGCATGTCCGCTGCATGATTCAATATGTGGGATTGGTTTTTGTTTTCCCTACTGTAAGCCATAATAATGATCCTACAAATCATTTAGTGCTCCCAGCATAAAACAATATCTGTTGCTTTGTAGACAGAATCAAGAATCTGGACCACAAGGAGTTTTGGCACAGCAGTCGATTTCTAAAAAACTGCTGCTCCAAACCATCAGACCAACCCTCTCTCTTTCTCTCTCACCTGCTTCTTCATTTTCTTCAGTGCCTTTTTACATCTAACCCTCCCTTCCTCCACCCTTTCCTCCTTTCCTCTCCCGTGCTCTCTCTCACTTCATTTCTCCTCTGTGTTGACCTTAACTTTTCTGGTGAAAGGAAAGGGTGAGAGTGTCAGTGAGGGGAAGGCTTTTACTGTGGTGCCGGCTCCCAGAAGGCAGGACAGCTTTTACCACTGGACTAGCTCCGGGGCTCAGAGTGTCAGAGTGTCAAAAGATTGAAAAGACACACACGCACACACACACACACACACACACACACACACACACACACACACACACACACACACAAATCATGCACACACAAACAGGAAATGCACACAAATGATGCACATATGCAGCCACCCATACTAAAGAATGTTAACAGGCCAGAAGACACTGATGTAGAAGTGTACACACATGCGCGCGCATACACACACACACACACACACACACACACACACACAAAACCATACTCAACCACACACATGTTGCAATGGAGGCAGCCACACAGAGGTACACACAGAAGTATACACACTCTCACACAACACACATAATTTTCACTTCCACTCACATTTCTCGCTCACATCTTACACAAGTGCTGCCTCTTCTCACACACACACACACACACACACACACACACACACACACACACACACACACACACACACACAAACACACATCAGTGTATGGACCAGTGAAGGGCTCTGCGACATTTTTGCTGACAGACTGGAGATAAAGAAACTTCTGGAAAGTTGGAACTTTGTGAGCCGGTACTGAACGTCCACACACCTACACACTGCAGGACTCGGTTTAGATCATTTCCCTGACAACCATCTTCTCTGCACATATGGTGAAGGTGGCTGCCGCTGCAGGTACGAGAATGTGTGTGTGTGTGTGTGTGTGTGTGTGTGTGTGTGTGTGCCTGCGTGTGTGCGTGCTTAAGTGTGTCTTTGTGAGTTTGTGTAAGTGGGTGAGCGTGTGATCTTTGACATGAGGCAATGAAGAAAATCTCCTAATAAAAAAGCGCAAGCCATCTAGTCAAGTACAAATACTGAGGAATTGCTGAAGCTCCCACATGTGCACCCACACACACACACACACACACACACACACACACACAAATAATGCACAGATGCAAGCACAAAATCACATAAAGGATACTGCACTGCAACAACATGCAGTAGATAGACAGATGGACAGAAAGGTAGATAGATAATGAATGAAAGAGAAAAGCTACTGGAAAGACATGGAGACAGAGAGAGAGAGAGAGAGAGAGAGAGAGAGAGAGAGAGAGAGAGAGAGAGAGAGAGAGTGAAACTGCCCAGGGCTGGAGCTCTTGCCAACATGTGTTACGTTATGTGTTATGCTGAAAGCTACGATGGCGACTGCACACTTTAAATATGCAGCAACATCGTTCATCACAGCTGAATTCTGCATTTTTCTTTCGGTAAATAATGCACTCTCCTCACACGAGCCGCTTCCACCTCCCAACCCCCGCTCGATACGTCCCTCCTCCCAGTGTCCCTCCTCACTCAAAGAAACTATTCAACTCAATTCATCGTTTAATTCGATTCAATTATCACATCATATTCATTTCAATTTTGCACCTCTGTCTTTGATATGATCATGTTATGATATAGCATCTTTTTAAAAATTGTATATATTTTTTAGAATTCAACCGTCCATCTTTTATCCAACAGATCCATTTTAATCAATTTTAATTGTTGTGTAAATTTTTATTATCTTATCATTTTATTTTTCATCATTTTATTCCTTTCCATGATTGCTCATGAATCGTTATGTATCTTATCTCATGTAAAGGACCCAGAAATGTACTTAAATTTTAACGTGCAATAAAAAAACCATAAAAAAATGCATCATTACCATATCATTATCAGAAAACAATATAAATTTTTAAATATTTAAATATTATTTAAATATCAAATATTTAAATAATAATAATAATTTAAATAATATTCAAATAGCCCTAACACAAGCATGTGTCAAAGGGCTTTGCATAGAGAATCATGTACATACATAAAGCAGTAGATGCACAGCACACGCAGCATAACTGTATACCATAATAAATAATATACTTACTACATATACGGGACTATATATGTACACATACTGCATGATTTGCCAACCACTATTAGATACACAAAATAGAGGGAGAACTTATAAACTCCAATTACCCTGCATGTTTGAAGGAAAGCACATCAATCTAAGCCTGCTACAGGTTTTAATTAATTTCCTGACCGTGTTCAGTTTCCATCAGCACCTGAGGATGAAAAATCCCCGCAGACGTTTGTGAAAGGCAGACGAATGAAAATGCTCTGTCCATCGTACCGCAGACAGTAATCAAACACTGAAGTACATTGTTCTTGTCGAGTGTGATCCCATTCTCTCGGAAACATATTGTGCACAGGGACAACAACGCTGACTTGTCCAAATACAGCGGCTGTCCTACACTTTGAATAATGTACGACAGACATCTTTGTTTTTTTGTTTTTTTTTTTGCCGTTTTCTGCCTTGAAGTCTTCTCACCTCTCTTTATCTTTCACTCTCTATCTCTTGGACACACACATACACACTTCACACTTTAATGGAATAACACATCTTCACTTCCCATCGCCCCCACACAGACACATCTAAGTGACAGTTGCCACGGTGATAAATAGCAGAGGAAGAACAACAACATGATGGGAAAAGGATAAAACCCGGCACAATGCTCCATTCATCCTACTCTTTCTCTATCTCCCTCTCTCCGTGCATCTCTCTCACTTCTTGTCTGTTTATAATACACATACACACACACACACACACACACACACACACACACACACACACACTGTCCACCTCTCTTACTGTTTGTCTCCCTCTACAAAACTGTCTTTTTCTGCCCATTGTGTCTCCTTTTGCATCAATTTTTTCGCTATTTCTCTCAACCGTCTCTCTGCCGCTCCCACCAACTCATTCAATTTCTCTCTCTCTCCCTCTCTCTCCCAGATGTATGTGTATGACACAGAGGGGGTGTGTATATCTGAGTGTGTATGGGTGTGTGCACGTATGTTAAATGGCAGAGCTATTTTAATGATTTTAATGATGCCACTGAAGGGGTCTAGAGGCTAATGAGGAGACTGCATGGTGGTTCTTGTCCTTAGAAGGGACCACCTCTGTGTGTGTGTGTGTGTGTGTGTGTGTGTGTGTGTGTGTGTGTGTGTGTGTGTGTGCGTGTGTGTGTGGGTTGGTCCATGGGTGTCTAATGATGAATGTTAATGGTAAATGTGTGTGTGTGTGCGTGCGCGCCTTAATGTCACAATCATTGAACTAAGGAAACATTTTACAAGAGCAGAGGATTCACATCAGACCAGAGGTTTCCTGTCATCTAACACACACACACACACACACACACACACACACATGCACAGCAATGGTGTGGGCACATACTGTAGACCATCTGTCTGAAATGTAAGATTACCTTTCAGTTCACACACACACACACACACACACACACACACACACACACACACACACACACACACACACATACAAACACAAATAACCCTGATGAAAAATGAAGAGAGAGATGGATAAGAAAAGTGAACTGATTAGCTGCTGAAAAAAAAAATCGATCAGTCAACCAGCAGAGTGCTTGATGGAGCGGAGGATTCAATCTGGATTAGAGACAAACAGGAGAAGGTGGAGAGAAAGCCGGGTAATGGCTGTGAAGTTTTGAAGGAATGTGGGGAGGAAAAATGGCAGGGGAGATGCAAGAAAGGCAAACAGTGGCTGGTGAGGATGAGTTTCTATCCCACTGCATCCTTTTCCTTTTCTTTCATCAGGTATTGCATAAAGCACGTACACTGTCATCCATATTTTAGGGCTATTGATGGAAAACAGCGTAACAATGTTCAGTCAAACAGTTATCGCAAAAGTGATGAAAAGGGCCTTTGAAAGAATGTTTCATTTCATCGAGAAGTGCATTTACAGATTTCTACTCAGAAGTTAAAGTGTCTTTGAGATTTTATCACCTGCCACCCGTTGTATTGGGTATTTCAGTCAAATGAAAGTGAAACAGTGAACGTCAGTCTATTCCAGCGCTGTTTCAGAGGGGTGGGGAGCGACAGAGGTGACAGAAAATTACAACATAAATGGAATTCATTACAGAGAGTTGGAAAAATGTACGCATTAAATCATGATTACTAATCCAAATTTTGATGCTTACAAAGTTGCATTTGGATCATTTTTTTTTTTTTTTTTTAGCAAAAAGCAAATTTGTATTGAGTATTTTAGCCATGCAGGCATGTCTTGTTTGTGCATATTTCCAGACAGTTTGGGTCAGCAAAGCCACTGGGGGAGCACATTTCAGTACAACACCGCCAAGGCTAGCCTGGCAGCAAGAAGCTGTCTGCCTTTGCTGCGTTCAGATGGAATCAGAGAGACGCTAAACAGCGTTTGGCAAAACGGCACAGGAGAAACAACTAACTGCATCATGGAACCAGCAGGATGGCAAAAAAACAGGATGGGGGGTTGCTATGGTGATGTTTTTTGCAGAAAAAAATATATTGTACAAAGTAATTTTAAGTTTTGTATAATTACACTCAATAATACTGGTAATTCATATCGCTATAAATTTAGCATATTAACAGTCTGTCAATGCAAATTAAAGTGTTTATATCTTGATAATTTCTTCAGGATGATTCCGGGTGTTGTTACACCTGGATTATCAAGTGGATTATCATGCTGGATTATGCCATTGTCCAAATCTGCTGTGGTTTCTGTTTTCTGATGTCCTATGCAATGCAATATGTAAATTCCACCGCAGAGCATGACGTCGAAAAGTTTAAATAGTTTGACTTTGGATGACAGTGCTATCTACCGTGAGATAATGTGCCGGTCTTGTCTGATTTTACCGTCCTACCCTCATCCTCCAACCCAATCGCCAGAATTAAATGTTGCCATCTTACTCTTCTGCAAACCAACAAATGTGCGCGAATGTCAACATTTCTGAACGAAAAACATGTTGCAAATCAATCTTTAGACTTATAGCCAATGTGGCAGAGCCTGCGTCAACGTCACGTGACTGTTAACATTTGTGCATGTGCAAATACCAGCTAACATTAGCTCATTAGCTACTTTAGACATTTTAGACATTTTTGTTTGCTTCGTTAGCTTTGTTAGCCAACAAAACTATTTGGTAAAGGCCAGGAAAAGGTTTGTCATCATGGTTAAGGTTAGGAAGACGTCATTGTTAGGGTTAGGGTTGGTTAGCTAATGTTTATCAATATTAGCTAAGTAATGGTAGCAAAAAACAAATATGGCCTTTGCTTTACACAGGACAGCGGTCTGCAGAATTAAGGTTGTGTTGATCGTGGAATCCACCACCTCGCCTCTCTCACCTATCACAGTGTTTTTAGTTCACTTCATACTACATCACTAAACTTGAAAACCTGACATTTCAACGAATTCTTGGTTTGCAGAAATGCAGGATGTCAACATTTTTTTTGCTTACAGAGTTGCATTTGGATCTTTTTTTTTTTTTTTTTTTTTTTCAGCAAAAAGCAAATTTGTATTGAGTATTTTAGCCATGCAGGCATGTCTTGTTTGTGCATATTTCCAGACAGTTTGGGTCAGCAAAGCCACTGGGGGAGCACATTTCAGTACAACACCGCCAAGGCTAGCCTGGCAGCAAGAAGCTGTCTGCCTTTGCTGCGTTCAGATGGAATCAGAGAGACGCTAAACAGCGTTTGGCAAAACGGCACAGGAGAAACAACTAACTGCATCATGGAACCAGCAGGATGGCAAAAAGCAGGATGGGGGTTGCTATGGTGATGTCTTTTGCAGAAAAAAATATATTGTTGAAAGTAGTTTTATGTTTGTTTTGTATAATTACACTCAATAATACTGGTAATTCATATCGCTATAAATTTAGCATATTAACAGTCTGTCAATGCAAATTAAAGTGTTTATATCTTGATAATTTCTTCAGGATGATTCTGGGTGTTGTTACACCTGGATTATCAGGCTGGATTATGCCATTGTCCAAATCTGCTGTGTTTTCTGATGTCCTACGCAATGTCAGGTGGTAAATTCCACCGTGGAGAATGACGTGGAGAATGAATGAGAATTAGCTACTTTAGACATTTCAGACATTTTCGGTTGCTTCGTTAGCTTTGTTAGCCAACAAAACTATTTGGTAAAGGCCAGGAAAAGGTTTGTCATCATGGTTAAGGTTAGGAAAAGTTTCATAATCATGGTTAAGGTTAGGAAGGCGTCATGGTTAATATTATGATATTAACCATTAATATTAGGTACCATATTAATATTAGGTTAGCTAATGTTTATCAATAGTAGCTAACTAATGGTAGCAAAAAACAAATATGGGCTTTGCTTTACACAGGACAGCGGTCTGCAGAATCAAGGTTGTGTTGATCGTGGAATCCACCACCTCGCGTCTCTCGCCTATCACAGTGTTTTTAGTTCACTTCATACTACATCACTAAACTTGAAAACCTGACATTTCAACGTATTCTTGGTTTGCAGAAATTCAGGATGCATTCATTTCATTTTTTTTTTACTTGGCGACCGAGCTGCATCCATAACAATCACATCCGGTTTGCCTTCTGTGGTCCATCTGAGTCCATCTGAAGCAGCATTCGTCTGGAGAGCCTCCATTCATTTGGCAGTATTCACTCAAAGGGCTCTAGTTTCGCAGACCTGGCGAGGCGCGGGCGCAGCGCAGCCGCGCTGCGCCAACTGGGTGTGTCCAAGTGGATTTTGCAAGTTTGGCACGCCGTGCGCCTTGGCGCAACTACTGCGCCGTTCCTCCTACCGGCGCAAGGGAGGAGAGAAGGCGTGGTGTGGGTTTGACACAGCCGATTCACTTTAAACCAATCAAATGAGCCCCTGTCCTCGCCTTTAAAATGCGCTGCGCGAAGGCGTAGTGGTAGTCTACACATTTGACATGGACGAAGAGAGCAGCCGCATCACACACGCACTGAGGCCAGTCTTGGCTGCTGCAATGTTGCTGGAGCTACCTGCCATCCATCTGTCCACCCATCCATCTAACTACCCATCCATCCATCCATGCATCTATCCTTAAATTCCTGAGTCCCCTGTCTTTCCATTACCTGCCTGCCTCGCATCTCTTTTTTTCCAGCTCTGTCACCGTCTGTTAAAGTTATTGATTTTTACGAGCAAATAAAAATTTTACTGTGAAGCCCCCATTTTTAATGAATGTTTTTACCTCAAAGGATAATCCTCGCCATATTCATATAAATAGCCTACATGTTTGTTTTGCAACTTTCGACTCCATCACTGATGCAACAACACACTAGAGATTAAAACAAAATCCGGTTCATGAAAGCTTTTACATTCGCTGTTCTAAACGCCCAGTGTCTGGCAAGGAACCGATGCATTTTACATTTTCGATATGTGTGGAATCAGGGTTTCATTCACTAATTCATCTTCTAAACCGCTTATCCTCACTAGGGTCGCGGGGCGGTGGTGGAGCCTATCCCAGCGCTCATAGGGCGAAGGCAAGGAAACACCCTGGACAGGTCGCCAGTCCATCGCAGGGCAAATCAGGGATTCTGTTAGAAAAAATTGGCACCGGACAACGTGACCGGCAGGTTTTCAATTTACCGGACAAATGTTTGAAATTCCGGTCAAATATTATCTGAATTTACTGAGCTTAAAATTATATGCAGGCTATATAAGAATGATATCAAGGCATGTCAATTTATAGCGTAATCTTTTTATTGAAAAGCTGGCTGTATCAAATTAAATTAGTGCCGTCAATTGACTCACGTGCGTAACGTCTAAAATAAATAAATAAATATTGCACAAGCCTGCTCTTTTAACATGAACGTTGCATACAATTGCAAACAAAAAAACGGGCTCATATCATTTTAATAACGCGGCGTGCTGCCAACTTGAAATCAAATAGATGCAATAAAAACTTAATTCAGCAGCTGAATTAAAATCAAAAGTCTCAAGTGTCTCTCCGCAACTTGCAATGCGCATCAGTCTTGTGACCTTGTTCTCCCCCAGGCGACTTTGCTGCGCTGTTTTGATCCGGTTCTGCAGAAAAAAACCCTCTCTCTCCCTCTGGTACACCGGAGACAGGGATCACGCAGTCTATTTTTTTTTTTTAAATTACAAATAAAATTACGTGGAAATTGACTGTTTTAATAAAATTCAAATTGTGAATATTTTCACCGGACATTTAAAAATTACCGGACTTTGGCAGATTTTACCAGTCATTACCGGATAACCCAGAGTGGAATATTTAAATATATATGGAAGAAAAACTGTGTAGTTAACAGGGCCAGCGCCAGACACCATAACTGGAAAAAAAGACATCACGGTACTGGATACATTGTTTGACTGACAGGTGATCAGGTTGGGTTTCCATTACGCTGCCAAACGGTGCCAATCTCCTTTGATCTGACATCAGTTGTGACGGCACAGTCGATATGGAGATACGTTTATGTGCTGACTGAGATAGTAGCATTGAATAGTGGTTTCTGTGGGTATTTATTGCATTGTTAATGTGTCTGACAATCTGGAAACCTGCCTGTGAGGTTGTGGTGACGTGTGCGCACTGCCCGCCTGTCAGCCAAACTTCCACTGCGCCAGCCACGCTGCGCCTTGCGCCGAAAGTAGACGTGGTTTCAGGAGGCGAGCTTTTGGCGCACCTCGGCGAAGCCTTTTGGCACGAAACTGTCACTGCGCCAAGCTGAATCTGTCGACACCTCCCCCTGCTGCGCCGCCACTCCCATCTCGGCGCAGATCCGTCTGCGAAACTTGGAAACCGTTCGCCTCGCGCGTTGCGCTGGTCGAAACTAGCTCTGCGCAGGGTGCGCCTCACTGCGCCACCCTGCGCTGCGCCGGGAAACTAGAGCCCAAAGTCTTCAAAATGATAAACTACCGCAGTTACACACCTTGCCATTGTTAGATGGTATTGGTGGAGCGCACATAAACAACAGCAAAACCATGACTACAACCTAGAACTGAACGTGACAAAATTTAATTCATGTTACACTGAACAACTTGAATAAAAGACCGACAGTAATCAGTGCTGAGTCCTGTTCTGAGGTTAACACAGTCTGCTTTAAATATTTAAGACTGTTCAGGTTTGCCTGGTTTAAAACACTTGAGGCTACATTTCAAAAGTAATGCTGGTAGTAACTGGGAGCTCTCTGGTGATTCCCCTGCAGGTGAGGATGGGACTGAGACGTGGAGATGGGAGGAGAGACAGTCAAACACTGAAACCTGGCCTGGAGAATAAAACCACTGAGGCGGCATCTGAAACCAGGGATGGGCCACGCACTTTCCAGCAATCCAATTATGCTCAGTGAGCATCTGTAATTTTTCTATTGCCAATCTCGCCTGAGGGAGCGGTGGATCTAAATTTGGCATAATTGGACGACAAGTGGCCCTCAAACTATTTGTTCCGCATAAAACCTTTTTATTTCAGGGATTTTTAGGTTAGAATAAATTAAGATAGAGAAACAACAGCGGGGTATTTAATGAGGTGTAGTCTCTTTTTTTTTTTTGTTAGCACTTGTCCTCAGTTATTTACACGTTGAACAACTGTGTGGATAACAACTTCCTTGGTGAACAACATCACACACACCGGTTACCGACAGACTTGCATGCAGCTGAACAGCCAGAGGTTGTGTGTAACGTCACTCGAGGCGACTTCAAGTTGAAATGTGCTAATCAAGGCACTGCGAGATGAGTAAAACGGTTTGAAATCAAACCTGCAAATAAATATGAGCAGAGATGGTTAAAAAAAAAACCCAGCAACAACAGAGATTTAAAAAATGAGAGAGCCTTCATTTTATCAGAGGATGAATTGCACCCTAATGCACCCAGGATGAGAGAACCAGTTGGGGACAGGGTTTGCTACCAAGATAAGTAAGAAAAGACGAATGAGAGAGCGCAGAGAGGGGAACAGATTTTGTGACTGATGGTGGGGGAGACACTCACAACAGCTGCAGTGATCAACTGGGAAACAGGAAACAGAAGGATGGAGGCATTAAGGGATATGTGTAGTGATAAAGTGAGGGGAAGACAAGGAAGGAGAAGAAGAGGAAAAAAGTGAAGGGGAGGGAGAGAGCGGGGGTAGATTGAAGAATGTATAGGGAAAGGGAAAGAAGGAGGAGGGATATCAGACAGAAAGATGGAATAGAAGTGTAATAGAAAAATAGTGCAAAAAGAAGAGAGTGGGAAGAAAAAGTGATGTGGATAAAGGATAAAGTCAGGTGCAGAGAATGGGGTGACAGAGAGAGAGAGAGAGAGAGAGAGAGAGAGAAAGAGAGAGGGAGGGAGGGTGTGAAGAAAAGGAGAGGGGGGAGATGAATGGGGGCGGGGGGGTTCCTGATAGATGAGTGATGTCAGGTTCATTTCCTGAGGAGCAGAACAAGACAAAGCCCATTTAATAACTGTCACACACAAACACACACACACGCACGCACACACACACACACACACACACACACACACACTGGCGCTGCACTGTGCGTTAGGTGTGTTGTCTTGATAAAAGATTTGAGGACGCAGCAGAGCCACAGAGTGTGGTTAGAATAGATAACATGTCATCTCACTCTCATCTGATTTAATGGAACAGGCCTGCTGTTTAACATGCTACCTTCTGTCTTCTGTGTGTGTGTGTGTGTGTGTGCGCCCATATATCATATGTAAGTGTGTATGTGTGTGTGTGTGTGTGTGTGTTTATTCTCATACTCAAATCTGCTTAACATGCCAGCTAGTGCCCTGCCCAGGTGGCAGCCGGTTTAAACGCATTTGATCCGAGCCAGAAATGTGATTTTGTCAGCATAGTAATGAGGAGCTGCAACAAAATATCATAATAAAATGGCGTAATATGATCATAATAATTATATTACAGGACATTTCTGTTTGCTTTGTCTGTGCCTATCTTTTTATTGTGATCTATGCACACAGCTGCTGTCTGTCTGCCTCTCTCGCTCTCGCTCTCTTCCTGTACGTGTGCGTTTGTTATGTGCCTTAGGCGGCAATTGTCCTTAAGCTTTTTTCTCAAGGGAGCAATATAATTGGTGGTTTAATCGATGGCCAGCTGTCTGCTATTGGCTAATCAATGCCAGGGTAAATATTAAGATTAGGTCTTTGGAGGACATAGATAATTGACTCTTAGTCTTAACAGCAGGATGACAAAGTGCTCATGGGGAAAGGGCAGAGAGACAAATGGATAGAGAAGCAGAAGACAAGCAGAGACAGACAAGAACGGTGGCAGAGAGACTTAACAAACAAGCAGAGAAACGATCGTAGATCATCATCCAGCTAATTGGCTCTTTAGTTTTTAACCTTTAGACATCCAGTTCAGCAATGTCTTGGTTGCCAAATCTACACAGAGGTACTAATCACATTTGAGTTTTTTTTCTTTATTTCTTTCTTTTTCTTTATGGAAGCATAACCTTCCAGTCCAGCTCCAGTGAACGTGTCGTTTTGTCAACAGCTTGGGTGCAAAGAGTTCATTACTGTTGTTTCTTTATGCCGTATGTCAAAGATCACTTGTCAGTCAAACAAACTTCTGTTGAAGGTTGAGTTTCAATACATGGAGCTTCTGTCTTTGTGCTGTGATCAGATATGGAAAAGCCACAAGCTGCCTGAGTAGATAATATTATTTCTGACTGAGGCTTGCTGTGTGTTCGGCTAAAAGATAATTTAGATAGATAGATAGATTTTTTTATTGTCATTGCACAATCATATACGTATAATAATGCAACGAAATTAGGGCTCAGTCCTTTCAGTGCAGGGGAGAATAGAAAGCATCGTGCATTCTGCTAGTTGAATAGCCAAGTCCAGTAATAGATGGCTGCAGCCATGTCTCTGATATCAGAAAAAATGCAACAGTCACGGAAACACTTGTTGGATGTGCAAGCACAGTTCGTCATCCCGTGTTCGCCATGGACCTGGCGCTGGAAAAAGCTGGGAGGCGGCGGCCCAAAGGGCTGTCCTTTCAGCCGTGTCAACGCACCGGCCCTGCAGCCTTGGCGTCCTCCGGAATGTCCTGGCAGCGATGAAAGTCCGGTGAAATTGGCATCCCGCAGCGCAATCCCAAGCTCAAAAGGTCCTGATAACTGTTGTTTCCTTTGCTTGTTTACGTTTCCTCCTGGACTTGTCACTGGGAAGAACTATCCACGGAGACCCCGGTGTTCTAACGGCGTCCTCCGGAATGTCCTGGTAGCGATGAAAGTCCGGCGAAATTGGTACCTCGCAGCACAATCCCAAGCTCAAAAGGTGCTGACGACTGTACGCGTACATTGCCCAACATAAGGTGGTGTTTTAAGCTAAAAACACAACCGTTCACACATACAAAAACATATAATACGGCACCGAGAGTGGAGAGCTGTAGCCGCTGCGTCTATGCGCGCTGCCATGGCAACCACCAGAATGAATGAATGCGATTACTTTAAATTTTACCATGTAATTATAAATTGTAGTGGTTGATTTACTTAGTGTAAGTCAACCACTGCTGTTTGCATTTTTATTGTGTTGTCACTCTTAGCCTGTAACCTGCTAGGAAATGGACGCACTTCCCTGCCAAATGCTTTCTCACTACCTGAACGTTGTGACTTTTTTTTTGGACCCCCCGCAATTTTTGCATGATAAAATATCAAACAGCAAAACAAATCTGATTCAAATATAACTCTGATGTAAGCCCAAAATGATCAAACGCCAGTTCTTTTATTTATTCCTGTCTAGTAATGTGAAACATAAACATGGTATCCCCTAAGTAGATTGTTGTGGGGGGAATATACTTAATAAATGACAAGTAGACAGATTTATAGCCTGACAACTTCCCTGTGGAATCAGTGGATGATTGATTGATTGGGATAGAAAGATAACAAACAAGTTGTGATATCCATTCATTATGAGGTGAGGTACAGTACCTAACTTTCAGCAATTTACTTTAATTCTTTCCGAGACATTTGTTTTAGTGTTCAAAAGGTCATCAATAGCAAAAATTTTCCACAAAAATTAAAATGTTGTTTTCTTCCCTGGTGTGAGATCAAGATGAGGACACACCATCAGGGGACACACTTTTTTTTTTTCAGGTAACAGCTATTCAGCAGCCGGTGTTTAGAGCAGCAAATGGAAAAGCTTTCATGAACGGGGCATATGTGAATCACAATTGTCTTAAATCCATCAGTGATAGAAGAGCAAAATGGAAATGTATTTATATGAAAATGTCACAGTATTTATCCTGGATGTCCTGGTGGCTCCGTTGGCCGAAGCACATATTACGCAACTGTGGCATCCTGACATTTGTTGTCATCCTCCTCTCTCTCTCAAAATCCTCCCTGCATCTCCGCTGTATACTGACAAATAAAGATAAAACACCAACTAAGAACAAAAAAGGTTGCACAAGAGAAGAAAATGATGAAAATGTGAAAAAAGAAATTTAACAATAACTTTTTCTCATCCCTGGTTCTAATTTTGTTTTTCTTTTCTTTTAAAATGCTTAAACTACAGTGGCATAGTAAAAGAAGTTATTTTCAACCTATACATTCCAATTCCTACACATTTTTGTGATTGTATGTTCCATGATCCTCATCTGACAATGGCCCAAAAACAAGAAAATAATTGAAATCCTCTGCACAATGTGATAAGACCTCGTCTTGAAATAAGTGTCAGAAACTATTGTGCCAATTTGAATTAAAACAGAGATGATAAAACCTTAGAAATGTTAAAATACTTGAGGCACAGTGAAGCTCATCAGCCACAGGTAGTCAAACCGAGAAGGATGATGTGTAGCCGTGAGGACTCAGAGATGCACCTTAGACTGAGCAGAGGATAATATGCCATTGTTTAGTTTAATCTACCTCATTGTTTCGTCTTTCCGTGTGACTTGTCTTTTCTCCACATCTCGTCAGAGGTCTCCTATCTCGGTTCTGTGACTCACAGTCAGTCGTCAATACGTGACATTTAAACTCAGTCCTCATGAGCCACTGCAACTGTTGTGACATTGATTCAGGGGCTGAGGTATGTCCAATAATCAATACATTGGCATTATATTCAACAGTGTTGTCCATTTTTGTCCGTTTTATTTGTCTGGTTTTCTTGGTGTTGCAGAATGCTGCTATTATAGTGTCAGGATCAGCCACTTACTCTTTATGTGAGTCTGGTCTTTCATTTATTTTTCATTTGAAATCACAGCTCCCAGGGAGCATTTTGCTTACATCCAATTGTGGATGTAAAATGGCATGAGTGACACAAAAAAAAGATAAAAAAAAAAAAAAAAAAGAAATCCATCCTCTGGTTTTCTCTACAGGGCCAAACAGGATTAACCGAGGCTGCAACATATTAGCTAGGTTTATGGCATTCAGTCTCCCCCACAGCAATGCCTGTGATTATTATTGCATGTTGTTGTCAAAAGAAATGATTTGTCAGCCTGGCTCCTCAGAAAACTTAAAATTTCAATAGCCCCTGCTGCTGGAACTGCATATTTTATTCACTGATGGTGTATAATTAACTGAGAGTGAATAAATAAAGCTTCTGAACCTGTTACACATCTTAAGTAAGACTTGGGACTGGAGGGTGCGAGCTTCAGCCGGCTGTACTGAAGTGGCCGTCATCAGCCGGGCAGCCGAGCAACAGAGAAGAGACAGAGGACACAAAGTGTGCGAGCATCCCGCCGTCAGCCTGACATTTTGCTGGTGCCTAAGCAGCTCTGAGTGACACACCGGCACACTGCTGTACACGGCCGTGGAGCGCTTCAGCTGCTAGATACCTCTGATGGTGATTACAGTCCATCCTGCTAAATGGGACATGGCAAGACTCCTCACCGGAGAGACTGTGTTACAGAAAGTTCACAACATCTGGTTGTCAATTAAGGAAATGTGTGTGAGATGTCTGCGCACTGGAAAGAGGGAAAGAAACAATAAAAAAGCAGAAGAGGAGCAAAGAGAGAGAGAGAGAGACAGAAAGACAACGAGGCAGAGAGAAGAAAAATGGTGACTGAGAGAATGTAATATGACAGTGTAATGTGGAGATGCAGCTAGTTAACATTTACTGTCAGCTACCTGCCATGTTGCATCATGGGATAATGGCGGCGCAGGCAGCACTGATGGCACAAGCACTCCAGTCTCTGTCAAGATCAAACAACTTGTTGGCTAAATCACTGTCAGCTGCAGGCCGGGGCAAATAAAAGTTTCACCTAAACTGGACACTTACTGTGTGGCTTATTCATAATGCATGGGCAAATGTGCATATCCCTTCACTCTTTACAGTGCAACATATGATGAAAAGATGTAATTGCTTTTTTTTTTTTAAGTTACTGATAAATTGATTGATTAATTTGGTTGAATTACTGGAATTCTAGACATTTACTCGTGATCAAAACTTCATTTGGGGTCACTAAAAACCATTTCACCATTTTGAATAATGATATTCACTAAAAACTCACAAAATATTTGCATTTTAGCGGGCCATTTAGTCTCATATTCAAGTCTTAAAATCTTAAAACAAGAGAAAATATCTGCCAGTGGGATGAGATACTCCCTCCAACATCATTTTCTTGAGACGAGTGGGCTGGTCTGCCTTATTCTGCTTTGTATATATGTTTCAGCATATTTATACGAGAAAAAAATAAACAAGTGAAACTGCATGGAAAAAGTGGAATTATCTCATCCCACTGGCAGTTTTTTTTTCATTTGTTTTCAGAAAAACAAGATTTTGACTCTGACTATGTGGCTAAATGACTCTGCTATATTTCCCACTGAAATGGAGTGCCTGTATCTATCTGGCTGGCCTGCAAACAAACTCTTGGATACCCGTGTTTGGACATTATTACACTGACCTTTCCTGCAGACCCAGAGACTGGTGTTTCACCTCCGGTAAACTGACAGTCTGTCCACTGGGATAACTAAAAGCCACTTGCGCATGTACGTATCTCTCCTGATACAGCTGAGCAGCACAGCACTTGCTTTTAGAGTAAAAACGCACACGGGCATGAGGGATGCTGACCTCAGTGCCTATGGAAAAGTGTATAATTGTGAGTGAGAGCGTGTGTGTGTGTGTGTGTGTGTGTGCCAACTGCATGTGTGTGTAAATGGCAGCAGATCGATCTCCATTATTGGTGCAAAATGGATCAATAGGGAAGTAAGTGAACCACCATCTAAACTGGTGAATATACAGTGACATGTGCACTCACACACACGCACGCACACACACACACACACACACACACACACACACACACAGCACATACAAACACTTTTGTTTGAGTGTATGTTCATTGAAATTTCAGTCCACTGGGGATACTGGAGGTTTAGCTCAACATATGGAGATCATCAGCGCAGAGTAACACAGTGCAAGAGAACACTGCGTGGGTGCACCTACCCACACACGCATGCGCACACATACACACAAGCATTCACACACACATGCACAAACTGACACCCCCTGAATGCACCAGACACACACACACACACAAAGTGAGAAACAGAGAGAGAGACGCCCCACTCTTTTAGCTCAATTCATCGGGGAAATCACATATTGACACCTCTCTCCTCCCTGCTCTTTCACCCTCTTCCTCGGCTCTTTCCTTTGGTCTGCGCCTTTTATTCTCCCCTGAATTCAATTCTTCATTCAGTTATGCACTGTTATCACAATGGATGGGCCATAAATGGAATGGGACCCAAAAAAAAAAAAAGAAAGAGAAGCACAGTGATATTGTGGGGGAAATGAATAGTGAATGATAAAGTTCCCATTTTTCACCAGGTTTTTGTTTAAATTTATATTCACATTTTTTGCTGCCACTTTATGCTGTCTTTATCATGTGTCCTCTACTGCGTTATCTGTCTATCTATCTATCTATCTATTTATCTATCCTCATTGTATTGTGGCTCTAGTCTTTCAGTCTATTACTCATACTCTCCTGCCTCTGCATTCACGGCCTCATCTAACTTGGCCTTGCTCACACTGAGCCACTGCAGTAACGCCAGATAAAGAGAAAACCATCTACCAACCATCTCACTCTTTCTTTTTATAACGGAGCGTGGGCAGGCCACCCACCTTAAGTTTTTAGATAGCTTTTATACAACAGTTTATACAACAGTGGAAAAAACTCTTCCATTTTTTTCTTTAAAGGGGAGTTGAGAGTTGTTTTTCTTTGCATGTTCATTGCAGATAATGGGAAAGATACAGAGAGGGAAAGACACACTGGTCAGCCTAGTATATGTGGGGTGAATCTGACATGCTTACAGTTTCCTTGCCAAATAGGGAATAAACCATCTGATGTGGCTAAAAGGACAAAGTGATGAAACTGATCCTGGGATTTGGACCACTGATGATCTAAAATTATACGGTTGGGATTTCACTTTAAAACTGAAGGACAAGTAAACTTTGCTTGCAGGTTGCTTTCCTTCTTTGGTTGTTGCGCTTTGTCTCTCCCTTTGGTGCGGCATGGACAGTCGTCTGGTAATCAGATGGTTCCTGGTTCAAGAGAACCAGGAGAGAGTGTGTCCATGTGCCCTTGAGCAAGATACTGAACCCCTAACTGCTCCAGATGAGCTTGGCCAGCTTGGCACCTTGCATGGCAGCCTCTGTCATCACAGTGTGAATGTGTGTGTGAATGGGAGGCAGACACTGCAAAGCACTTTGAATGCTCGGAAGATTAGAGAAGTGCAATAGCAATTCAGTCCATTTACTGCTGTAGATGTAAAGTGACCCTGTGTTTTACATACCATTACAAGATAAAGCCTCCTCTTGCCTAGTTTTTAATGATATTAAATCAGCCAAAAAAAAAAGATAGTGAATGTGCCAAGTGGTTACTAGCTACTGTAGCATCTGAATGCATGGACGGCTCCCCAACGCCCACTTCTAATGCTTGAAATTGGCGAGTCAGCAGGAGCTGGCACAACAGCAAATATACATCATCTGTTTACCTGCAGTAACCACAGATAGGGTATCATGCAGTGTAAGTACAGGTGCATGCACGTATGCACACACACACACGCACACACACACAAATACACACACACAAACATGGGGTGCTCACTCGATACCCTGCAGGGATCCACTTGAGATAAAATTCAGCAGCACTGAATAATATAGTCCATTTATCAAAGAAAAAACACTGACACTGACACTGACACACACACACACACACACACACACACACACACGCACACACAAATACACGCACACAATCACATACACACTCACAGGGTTGCTGTGAAGTGAAGGTGCCCTTGTGTCAGTGGTCATTTATCTGAATATGTGATTCAAAGTGCTGTGGCAGGCGAAGCCCAGCAGTTCTCTGCTTGTGTAAATTTCTCCCCATCCCTTTGAACCCTACAGCCCACAATGCTACTTCACTGCGCCTCGTACTGTAAAACACTTCCCCTGTGTATGAATTTGCATCTTTCAGCCCAGGTCAGCCCTGGGGCAAGAAAGGTGCCACCACAGTGTATAGATTAAATACATCAAAGTGGTATATTTTAGACCAACATGGCATGAAAAAATAAATAAGTTTACAGCAGGTTTAAGGAACAGGTTCTTTTTATCATACAAAATAATCCAAATAAGGAGAGTTAGTCCAGCATTAAGCCAGAGAAATACCATAGAAACATTTCAGTGTTTCCATGGACCCTTTTATACAACCACAGAAAATCTAAATTTTGACCTTGTGTGAGACAGATAGAATGGTTGTTCAAGTTTAGCCAAGAATAATTAAAAGATATCGGAGGTCGGAAGACTGGTTGTGTTATTCTAATGTAAATTCATTCAAATGCTGCAGAATAAATTTAAAAGAATCTTCAGTTACAACAAGTTTAATCATACTTTTTATTAAACTACTGCTGAAATAACGCTGGTGATTGAATTTTAATGAGTGGGTTGCAACACTACTCAGAGGAGTGTGTATTTTTAGTTGTTTTTTTTTCTGGCATTATTAGCTTCACTGGGTTTAGACTGCAGTGGGGACAGACAGGAAAGATGGGAGAGGGAGAGAGGAGATGTGACAAAGCTCCCTGGTTGGCTGTGAGGTCAGGAGGTCAGGGTGCTGCAGCTACACGGTATGTGCATTAGCCAGCTGCGCCACCACGACGCCTCGAGTATGTCCGATGATAAATATTACACGGCAGAAATCACACAACTGAGAGCAACAGTTAAGTTACCGACATAGAAAAATGGTGTAATTACAAATGCTGTTTAGTACATCCATTTGAACTAAGGTGGTCAGGCTTGAGTCATTACAAATACACCTTGATCCTCGATGATATTCCTTTGCTACGCAACACACACAGAGAAACACATTAACTGCACACACTGATTTACTGAAAATTTCATCCACTGAAGACCTCAAGGCATCAGATTTTTCAAATTATTTCCATGTGCAGGTCATTCTAAAGGTCACAAGGATCAGAAAAAAGGACATCGATGTAAGATTCAAAGGCCCTATAGGCCTTTTGACAACAGATGCCATTATAGATTTTTCCCTTTGACCAGAGGAAGGTGACCCCCAAAATGAAGATGACCTTACCAGAATCCAGGTAATCACGCTAAAGTGGTCCTAACCACTAATGAAGATGAAAAACAACTACAGCAACAGCAACATGGGGAAAAGCAACATGGGGACGGCCATAACTGCACTGAAAGAATAAGGCATTAAAAAGGCTCCAAATGACAATGATGAGGCTGCTAATGAGGAGGACAAGCAGGCTCCCTCTACAGCGGAAGATCCAGGATGACAAACAGAGCCAGAATTGATCATGGAGCCAGAATTGGTCGTTGACTAGTCCCCCAGTCACCTGCCTGACACTGATATCTAATCTGATAACTCCAAGGAGAAGCCCAGCACCTTCGTTCTTCTTCTTCTTTCGTGTATCGTCATCATCATATGACCAGCTCCGTGTTGTGCAGCCATGCCTGCGTCTCAGGTCCCACTACGAAGAGGCCCTCCTCAGAAGGTGGTCTATACAGGGGACAGGTGCGTAGGCGGTTCAGGAGGGTCCATTGCCTGCGAGGTAGACCTTGTCCTTCAATGCCATCTCCAGAGTCCCAGATGTAGTGGTGTGTTCGTGTGTGTCCTGCCGACTCCCACTCCTACTTCCAGGCTGCTGACAGCCATGCTTTCATAGACAGCTCCTCCGGGATGGAATTGAGCATCTCTTGTGCCGCCACGTTGTGGGGGTGGCAGGACTTGAGTCTGCTTGGAGGAGCTGCCATAGTTGTGGTGTCGTGCAGGATATGCCAGTCATGTTCCTGGGCTTTCCTTACTAGGGCGAGGGTAGCAGCCTCTCGCTGTAGGCCGGCTGGGGCAATTCCTGCTAGGACTGGCAGGTAGAACAGAGGGGTGGGCTTCAGGCAGCCAGTTATGATCTGAAGGGAAATGTTAATGACAGTATCAGTCTTCTTGGTGTGTGGGCTTCCGCTCCAGGCCGGGGCAAAGCACTCGGCTGCAGAGAAGACAACGGTTTGTGTGGAGATATGTAGTACCTTGGCAGAGGTACCCCAGGTCGTGCCAGCGAGACGACGGATAAGCGATACCGTTGATGTTACTTTGGCCCTCACTTCCTCAAGATGTTGTTTGTAGGACAGCGCCCTGTCCAGGCATTCGCCAAGGTACTTTGGGACCTGCTGGAACTCCAGGCACTTGTTGTCCACAGAGACCTCCAACTCCCTCTTCGCTTCCCTGTTATTGAGATTGAATGCTGCCAACACGGTCTTCCCAGAACTGAGCTGCAGGCGCCACCTGCGGAGGTAGGCAGCCAAGATGCCCATGTCCTGATTCAGGCCCTCTTCCACCGCCCTCCACATTGGTTGTTGCAGCATGATGGCTAGGTCGTCCGCGTACCCGTACCTTCTGGATGTTGTCTCCGGTAGGTCATAGATGTACACTATATTGCCAAAACTCTGCCTTCACACGCATATGAACGTGAATGACATCCCATTCTTAAGCCATGATGTCGAGCCATGATGTTGAGCAATTCTTTAATATGATGTCGGCCCACCCATTGCAGCTATAACAGCTTCAACTCTTCTAGGAATGCTTTCCACAAGGTTTAAGAGTGTGTTTATGGGAATTTTTGACCATTCTTCCAGAAGTGCATTAGTGAGGTCAGACACTGATGTTGGACAAGAAGGCCTAGCTCGCAGTCTCCTCTCTAATTCATCCCAAAGGTGTTCTATCGGGTTGAGGTCAGGACTCTGTGCAGGCCAGTCAAGTTCTTCCACACCAAACTCACTCACCCATGTCTTTACGGAACTTGCTTTGTGCACTGTTGCGCAGTCATGTTGGAACAGGAAGGGGCCATCTCCAAACTGTTCCCACATAGTTGGGAGCATGAAATTGTCCAAAATGTCTATGCTGAAGCATTAAGAGTTCCTTTCACTGGAACTAAGGGGCCAAGCCCAACTCCTGAAAAACAACCCAACACCATAATCCCTCCTCCACCAAATTTCACACTTGGCACAATGCAGTCAGATAAGTTCCGTTCTCCTGGCAACTGCCAAACTTGTCCATCAGATTGCCAGACGAAGAAGCATGATTGGTCACTGCAGAGAACACGTCTCCACTGCTCTAGAGTCCAGTGGTGGCATGCTTTACACCACTGCACCCAACGCTTTGCATTGCGCTTGGTGATGTAAGGCTTGGATGCAGTTGCTCGGACATGGAAACACGTTCCATGAAGCTCTCTACGCACTGCTCTTGAGCTAATCTGAAGATCACATGAAGTTTGGAGGTCTGTAGCCATGGATTCTGCAGAAAGTTGGCAACCTCTGTGCACTGTGCCTCAGCATCCGCTGATCCCGCTCTGTGATTTTATGTGGCCTACCACTTCATGGCTGAGTTGCTGTCGTTCCCAATCGCTTCCACTTTGTTATAGTACCACTAACAGTTGATTGTGGAATATTTAGTAGCGAGGAAATTTCATGACTGGACTTCACAGGTGGCATCCTATCATGGTACCACGCTGGAATTCACTGAGCACCTGAGAGCGACCCATTCTTTCACAAATGTTTGTAGAAGTAGTCTGCATGCCCAGGTGCTTAATTCTTAACTGTGGCCATGGAAGTGATTGGAACACCTGAATTCAATGATTTGGATAGCTGAGTGAATACTTTTGGCAATATAGTGTATATGTTAAAGAGCACTGGTGAGAGGACAGACCCTTGCGGGGCCCTGTTTCTCAGCCTTCTGAGCCTGCTGCGCTGGTCATCGCTGGTGTAAAGGATGAAGCTGCGGTTTGACAGCATCTCCATAATGAAATTCACCATGTGCCGGTCTGGGATGGTCCGCAGCAGCTTAAGGTGGAGTCCGCTGTGCCAGACGGTGTCATAGGCGGCTGTCAGGTCCAGTAGTACTACCCCAGCTTTCTCTTTGGCCTGGAAGCTGTCCTCAAGATCTTGTTTGAGCAGGGTTACCTGGTCCACTGTTGACCTGCCCCGCCGGAAACCAGCCTGTTTCCTCAGGAGCTGTGGGTCCACGACTGGCTCAATGTGGCTGTGGATCATCCTTTCCAGGATCTTAAAAGGGACGCACAGCAGCAAGATTGGTCTGCAGGCCTTGGGGTCTTCTGCAGGTTTGCTGGGTTTCAACAGGGTTATGACAGCAGCCCGATGCCATGACCTTGGGAGCTTGGACCTCTGGAGGCATGCAGAGAGGAAAGCACATAGCCAGGCAGATGTTGTTTCACTCTGGTGGATCACAAACTCTGAGTGGATGTTATCTTAGCCCAGCACCAACAGGAGGAGAGCAGCAGCCAGAGGAGATGGAGGCTGATGTCATAAAGTGTTATGTGCAATGATTTAATGTGCTGATGTGTTAAGGAGAAGAAATGTAATATATATTATAATAACCAAAGATAATACAAATAAAAAAAATATGTGGCATAAGTAAAATAACAATGGCAGTTTTTATTGATCATGTGTATAATGAAGTGTTTTTGTGTGACTGAATCAAAACAGGGGAGCAGAGTACCTAATAAGCAGAGATTAAGAGGTCATAATCTGTATGACCAGAACACTAAGTGTGGAAAACATACTCAAACACCAAATTAAGAGTTCATGATCTGGGCACCCAAGTGGCGTTCATCTGGTAAAGTCTGTGCCAATCTATTACAAAAAAAAAAAAAAAAAAGAATTCATGATCCCTAAGACCAGAACAAAATTAACAGTTGCTTATGTCAAGCTATCTGTTACCACCCCACTCTCCTAGGTAACAGCAATTACCTAAGGCATGATGTCCGTATAGGGGGAGTAAAAAGTATAAAACCCCAGATTTTGAAGAGGCAGGCAGAGCTCTTAGATTGCCTGGGGACACTGCATCACTTTGAATAAAGACACCAAGAGGAAGACTCCTGGAGGAGGCCCTAAGTCGCCCATCAAAGGAGCCAGGAGGCTCCAACGAGGCAGGATGGCCCCCGAGATGAGACTGGAGCAGTAGTTGTCAAGCCCCTGTGATTTCATCCAACATCTAAAAGTGCTCTTGGCAATGATTTTTGGTCCTTTTTCTGCAAACAGCCTCACCACTTAGAATCCAGAAAGGCTGAGAGAATCAATCAAAGAAGGGAGAATGTGGACAGAATAATTTGTTTACTTTCGTATTACTGCAATTACAATCTGTGAACTACTCTTTATTACTCATTGCTGTTAGCTTCTGCAAGCATTATTGAAAGTATTATCTGACTCTGTAAGTATCACCAGCTCATGTATTCATGCAAATTCTCAGACATTATAATAGTACAACGTTAAAGGGAGAAAGAGAATTTGACTGCACAATATCAGAGATAAATTGTTTTTGTTTTGTTTTTTGTTTGAAGGTAAAAGTCGATACTTAAATGCAACAAATAAAAAAAAAAAAAATAAAGCGAATTAGGCTGGATTTCCATGACATCCATTTAAGCCCATTAAACACAGGGAAGTATCTGACTATGTTGTAATAATCTGACTGTTGCTACTGGCAACCAGTTTGTTTTCTATGTACATCGATGTGCCAAGTATTACAAAAATGGACATAATCTCATCTCCTGTCTAATAACATCATTCCATTTTTTGCATATATTAGACAAAGGAATGTCTTTCCTTCATCTGTCTCTCTTCTGCAATGACAGCAGCTCTGTCTGAGGTCTGAGGTCAAAGAGCAACTGGTCATGTGATTAAATCATATGCACATGTTTTTTTAATTTGGCAAAGCCTTGCCTATCACAAGTTAATACATTTCTTTTTATCAAATAAAAAGTTTATCTACCTCCAGTGAGTGTATTCAGTTTTAGTCACACTTCTGGTATTTTATCTGATATTTGCATTTTCATCAAACACTTTTTATTCAATATAGCAAAATCCACATGAAAAAAAGGAATGATGAAATGTGGCTATTTTTGTCTGCATGAATCTCAAATGTTGCCGTTTCTTCCGCAGTAGTGCATTTGCCCTGATATGGAGGTGCTCAAGCTTTGCTGTTCTGTAATCAATTACTCACAGATTAGATCCTCAGCCCTGCCATGTGTCCTCTTGTGGTGCCTTTCAGCAAAATACTGAACACTTGCCTGCCTGCTTATTGGTAAGTAAGATAAGACAAAAGAATAATGATAAAAAAAAAAAAATAGATGTATCTGACTTTCCCATCTGTACAGTTGAAGTCACAATATGCATATGAGTAATGAAAACAGGTGGAGAGGAGGAGCGAGGAAGTGCTGTGGGAACTCCAGACACAAGTAGGCCCACACTGCATGTAACATAATAATAATCACAATGTGGCACTATATCTGTCTACGTAGGAAAACTACTTCGGTTTGCCCCCTGCGGAGCTCGTATAGGTACTCAGCTTCTTGCTCGAGGACGCTTCAGCAGAGGGGGAGTTGAGCTCAGGCTGGTCCTTAAGTTGAAGGACAATCTGCCTGCTCACTACACCAACCTGCTGCCTCTAACCTGTCATTTAGTTCAGCGGTTTTCAACCTGCGACCAGGGGACTGGAGCGTCCAGGGGTTCATCAGCTTAATGAGGAACAGTTTCATTTACTGTAATTTAATTAATTAGTACCGTAGAGGGAACTGTATGCGTGATTATTTTAATGTTATGTTCTGATCTCACCACCTTTCATCCTTTTGTCAGTTTTCAAATATGACACTGATAATTTGAGAAGACAAACCAAAATATCTTTTCATATTAGCGTCTGTATAGCAAAAGAAATTCAAATGGGCAGTTCTTGGATTCCTGAAAGTTCAACTTGGGGGTCTAGATTATTAAAAAGTAACAAAAAACCAAAACAAAAAATAACAAAATTTCTAAATAATAAGAAATTTAGAGTGTGGAAATACCCTTAGGGTGGCTCGCCTCACAGCAAGAAGGTCCTCGGTTTGATTTCCACCCAGGGTCCTTTGTGTGTGGAGTTTGCATGTTCTCCCCGTGTCTGTGTGGGTTTCCACCAGGCACTCCGGTTTCCTCCCAAAGTCCAAAGACATGCAGTTTAGGTGAATTGGAGATAATAAATTGCCCCTAGGTGTGAATGTGCTTTTTTGTCTGTCTGCCCTGTGATGGACTGGTGACCTGTCCAGGGTGTTTCCACTGCCTTCCGCCCAGTGAGCGCTGGGATAGGCTCCAGCGACCCTTGTGAGGATAAGCAGTTTGGAAAATGGATGGATGGATGATACCAGTGATTTTGCATAATATCTATATAAAACATATATACTAAATGTATATACATTCTTTTATCCAGTCATTGTTTTCTATTCATTCAACAATGATAAAATTAACTTTCAGAGATTTCTTCACACTAGTATTCCATCACTGTAATAAAGTTGTCCCCTTGTGTTTTCCTAAAAGCAGCAGTAATGTCTCTCTGACAGAAGACAGTCCCCAGGGAAACATTTACTTTACACAGCAAATTATCAGCTCCTCGGCTTATGAATGGCAATGACTTTGTTAGCTGCAGAAGCAGAATATTATACGGCAGGTGTTTTAACCAAATAGTCAAATTTGAACACAGAGGGATTTTGATTACATGTTTCATAGATTGTGAAATCTTTAGCGCCCCTTTATGATTTGCAAAATGGTTTGTTGCAATGCAAAATGAGGGTGATTTAAAGTATATGGGACAAACATTCAAAATCACTGGTATGGTCTTTTGACGTAAGTAGGTTGCACCAACTCTGTCCAGCAACAACACTTTGTCATAATAAACTTCATGTTACTAAGGTCAGTATATCTGGGACACTATGTTCTGCTTAAATACACTTAAACATTCAAACACACACGTATGCACTCAGTGCAGCTACCAGAGGTCACTGTATGTACCCTGCTGCTCTAGACAGGAAAGCAAAAATAATCAGTAATGCTATTGACTGTAGAAAAATCCATCCGTTCATTGATTTTCCATATGAGCTTATTCATATTCAAGGCGGCTGGAGTCTATCCCAGCATGCACTGGGAAGAACCCTGGACAGGTCACTAGTGGAAACACACACGCACACACAAACACGGAGGAATCAGAGCAACAGACAGTTTTATCATTTGCTGTTTGTGAAAAAATGAGGCTTCTTGCTTTCCACCTGTACTGTGTATTTGTATTTGAAAGTGTGTGTGTGTGTGTGTGTGTGTCCGTGTGTCCGTGTGTGTGTGTGTGTGTATTTGTGAGTGTTTGGTCCAGTCAGTCTCCTGCCTTTCCTCTTTTCTGCCCAGAATCGTCCTCCAGCGCGCCGGCCGCACACATCATCGCCGCTAAGTGACAAGAAAACGCAGAGACATCTGTGCAGCTAAACATCGAGAGAGGGAGGGAGGGGAAGAGGGAAGGAAAGGGGTGGGGTGTGTGTGGGGGGGCAGTATCACTATGGGCGATTAAACATACCCGTCACCCAAGTGTCACTGCTGATTAAAAACAGAACGCAAACACACACACACACACACACACACACACACACACACACACACACACACACACATTTGTTAAGACACACGCACGAGTTTGACATGTGAATGTGTCACTCAGAGATTCAGATAAGAGTGTAGAGTGTGTAAGAACATATGGCCAGTCACACACTTGTGCACACCATGCATTTACACACACACACACACACACACACACACACACACACAGCTAGAACTAGCCACTCGCACCCTCACACAGCTACAAACATACATGTGAGCACCACTCCCACTTCCTGACGTATTAATCCTCACATCTGTTCTGCTGGAGGTTGAAAGAAGATTAACCTGCTGCTTTTTGTTCCCTCACTGGATCAAACAAACACACACACACACACACACACACACACACCCACACACACACACACACACACACACACACACACTGCCATCCTCATTGCCACCAATGGAAACAAAAGGAGATGTGTGATGGTTACAGTGGTTTTGTTTCAGTGATGACACGACAAAGACATTTCATGGGTCTGAATGACAAAAATTAACCCCTTCAACTCTGGTTTCTGATTTCCACTTTAAGGCAGGAGAGGTTTGAAATTTAAAAAAAAAAAAAAAAAAAAAAAATGTTTCCACTGAAGCTATGTTTAGTGAAATAGTCACACCCAAGATCACATCAAATAGAAAATATGCAGATGTCTTGTGCATTATTTTGTACACATTTCCATCTAATTCAGCAGAACATATTTAGTGTCTCTCAAACTCATGGGGATCTCTACTAGAATTTAAAATTAAGTTCTGTCAGTGTGAATAAAGCTCGGCGGCACAGGAATGAGAAAGTCACCGATGGGACTAGCAGAGTTGAAAAGGTTAAATCTTCTCTGTGCTCAAATGAGACAGCTAACAAAATAAATTAGAATTGCTGAGATCTCTCCCTATAGGCATCATCGATGGGATTTTTTTTTTTAAGGCACTGACCACTCTGCCAGTTCCCCAGCGGGGTAAACACACACACACACACACACACACACACAGATTTACAGTATCGGTGACGCTTCAGCAACGAGCTACTGGCAACAAACCGCTTGCAAACACAAGCTCTAAAAGAGGAATGTGGTTGGGCAGGATTTTCAACAACGTAACCCGGCTGTGAAAATGCGTATGTGGAAGTCTGACTCAGAACTGTATTAGCTCTCTGACGCCGGGCAGCAACACTACACATTCAACCAAAGACACACACACACACACACACACACACATACACACACACACTCTAAAGAGCAGCCTAATTATGAGAGAGCACATTGGAAATGTCTGCCTTGTCACACAGGCAGATTGTATAGAGTCAGAGCACAATTAAGTCCCGCCCTCTGAGGGGGGCGATTCATTCCTCTCCACTGACTTTGTATTGTGCGAAGGTGCCTGCTCCGCTTCCGACAGCCGTGACATCAGAATTACACGTCAGATTGCTTCAACCTTGGTGTTTCTAGATTCAGCAGAAGCTCCTGAACATTTTGGTGGAATATGTGTGTGTGTGTTTTTGGTTGGAATTACATGCATGAATAGCACAAAGCTATTTTTTTTTTATTATTATTCTTCTTTCCCAATGATTGTGTATTGTGCTGCTGAGAGGTGATGCAGGTCACATCATCACCTACGAGTCACCTGACATCACCCACTCTTGCAGCATGATACTCTTTGGGGAAAAAAATTGACTACAAACATTAGCTTGTTTTTCACACCTGTGATTCCAACCACACACACACATACACACACACACACACACACATATATACAAAGTCAATGGAGAGGGATGAATTGTTTCCACCTCCCCTTAAGGTGTGTTTTTTAGAGTGTGAGTCTCTATGGGTAAATCCATTCACATACACACACAGAAAAATATATGTGCATATACACTCACACACACACACACACACACACACACACACATACTGCACAAATTAGTGATCTTTGGCCCTGCATTGCACTGACAGAAAATATTGAGCAGATAATTTCTCACATTTCGGAGATGGCTTACAGTATGTGGTTGTTTATCTCATTCATGTATGCATGTCTAAATGTGTGTGTGTGTGTGTGTGTGTGTGTGTGTGTGTGTGTGTGTGTGTGTGTGTGCGTGTGTGTGTGAGAGAGAGAGAGTGAGTGTGTGTGTATGTGCATACATATATATGAAGTGTTATATATGTGATTGCCAGTGTCTGTGAGCGTGTTTGTGCGTGGGAGTTTGTGTGTGTGTGTGTGTGTATGCGTGTGTGTATGTGTGTCTGTCTAGGTAATTGGATCAGAGCAGAACATGTCGACACTGGCAGCCAATCAAACATCTTTCTATTTCGCTGCCAACAACATTAAATCCCTCTGCAATACAAAGCACATACGCACACACGTACACAAACACAAATATGCACGCTTGCATGCACACTCACTCACAAAGTGCATAAACAAACACACACACATACACATGCACACACACACACACACGTTCTCAAACAAATGCCACATGCAGGCACATGTGGGGACGTACAAATCCAGAGGATGTTTTTTAATTTTAGGTACCTGCTTGTGCGCCATAAAACAAACACACACATAAACACACACACGCACACACACCAACACACGCAGATAAACATAAACACAAAATGAATGTGTGTTTCAAAGACAGAGAGAGAGAGCGATGGGATGAGATACAGAAACACAGAGGAGGCAAAATAAGAACTACTGACTTGTGAGAATCAACTGGATCAACTGAATTTAAAAAAATACAGTAGTTTACAAAACACACACACACACACACACACACACACACACACACACACATATATATACTATAGATGCACACAACACACAAACAGATGTGCCTTTGTATTCATCTGCCATTCAAATAAAAATTTTCACTGTCTTTAATTTCCTCTCTTTCATGATTATGGCTGTTTGATGTTTTATCTTTCCGGCTTTTATCTGAGCCCTCACACACACACACACACACACACACACACACAGGCCTCAGGCAAGCAATAACTATCTCATTGACTCAATCAACAGAGAAAGACAGAGAAAGCTGCAGCAACAGGAGACTGTTGCAACTTACCTCCACGGGAAAAAAGTTCATCACTACCTGAGATAAAAAGGACAGGAAATAACAAGAGGAAGAAGACAGGAGTGTGTGTGTGTGTGTGTGTGTGTGTGTGTGTGTGTGTGAGGGTGAGCAAAAGAGAGGGAGAGAGAGAGAGAGAAACTGAAAGAGAAAGAGGGAGAGAGCGAGAGAGGAAGCAAGAGATCGAAACAGAACAGGAGAACAAGGAAAAGTAGACGGAGGAGAACAGAATACGAGAGTAGGGGTTTCAAACTCTGAATTCATAAAGAGAAAAACAGGAAAGGAAAGGGGAAAAGGGAGGCGTGAAACGTCCCACCTGTAGTCGTTACAGACAAAGATAGAGGCCAGAAAGAGGATTAGAGAGAAATTTAGAAGAGGAAGAAGGAAAGAGGAGAGGGCAGAGGACAGGGGGCGTGGGGCATGTAGCATCCTGTTTTTCAGAAAGAGAAAAGAAGAGAAGAGAAGACAAGACAAGACAAGACGAGGAAAGACAACTCAAGAGAAGACAAGAGAAGAAGAAGAAGGAGGAGGTGTATTCCTACCTGCAGCTGTTCGGACAGGGCAGTGGACAGTCTGGTGGTCAGGGCTGGAGCTGAACTCTCGTCGGGACGCAGAAACACTTGCTGACCGCGTCTGCAGACACCAAAAACACACAGTCAAGAGGCGCGTGTGTGTTGTGTGTGTAAGTGTGTGTTTCAGTGCCCTCCAGCACACTGCCGTGCAAGTCTGGCTGATAAGCTGCCTGGAAAAACAGCATTTTTAGACAAACACATGCATGCACACACACTCAGTTGCATCTCTTTTTTCTCTGAACTGCCTGAACTGATGAGTGCAGGAATCCGTGTGTGTGAGGGAATGTGCGGGATAAAAAGATAAGTATGAGTGTTTGTGTGAAGCGCTTACAGGTCCTTCCCTCTCTTCCTCTCGAGCGCAGTCATGTCATCTCCACCTGTCGTACGCAGAGAGAGTGCCGGAGTCACACACACACACACTCACGCACACACGAGGCGACGCACCGGTACACACACTGCTGGCAGGCTGAGACACACAGTGGCACGCTGACACACCGCGAGCTGAAAATGCATGGAGCGGCAGAGTGAGCACAGTCCCTCCTCTTCTCTCCTCCCACCTCTCTCTCTCCGTCTCTCTCTCTCTCTGTCTCTCTCTCTCTCTCTCTCTGCTCCTCTGGGTCTTACTGCCTCTCTCTACCAAACCCATGCTTCTGTTTCCTGGTATCATTATTTGTATGCCAGCAGGATACACACACAATAACACACACACATAAACATGGGAAGTAGTGCCTGGTGTTGGCACCAATTTCCCAATTCAATTCTGATTCACAAGGTCCAAATATTCAGTTGGGGATATTTCAGTCATTGCTTTTGTCCATTTTTCCTCAGCAGCCCGGTTTTTAAATCCAAAATGCATCAACCCTCAAGTGACAGTTTGGGCTCTTGACAATATAGTGGTATTTGCTGCTCCATACGAGTGTAATAGATGCACCAAGTTGTCCATCTGTCCCAAACCTATCACAATATGAACAGTGGTTCAGCAGATGATGGGAGGCATGTGGCAAATAACATTTAGCAAAACTCTTCTGGTACAAATCATCGATTTAAAAAACGATCTTGAGGCTTAATGAATCGCTGTTGGAATGCATAAATGAAGATTGCGATTACTGGGGAAATCAGTATATTCACCCAGTCCAAATGGGAGGCAGTGCCATTATCAACCCAGTGGTGATATATTTAGACCAACAGCTAGATTAACTCTCTCTCTCTCTCTCTCACTCTCTCTTTCACACACACACACACACACACACACACACAATCAATACCCACACACTCACTGTCTTTCTTGAAGCCCCCAACCCACTTCCACCCGCTCCTGCCACACACACAAACACACGCTCACACAAACACACACACACAATTCATATTTATAATGAATTAAAAATATTAAAGATGCATGGACGGTTTCCCCCCACAACACCATATGTTTAATCTTATGACACATTAATCCAGTTTCCTGCGGCGAGCGTCCCCGCGTGTTGCTGACAGCTTCTTCTTTGAGGTGATACAGCTGCTGACAGGCCGTTTAACATGAAGCGCACAACAGGTTCAACAGGACCGCCTCATCTTCTGCTTTCATCTGGCTCAAATGCACATAAAGCAAACGTTACAAAACACAAGCGTGTCAGCAGCTACACACACACACACAAACACACACACACACACAGAAAATGTCATATTGTAGCACATGTAAAATATCAAAGGCTATTATTATCGGGTCCATAATTCCACTGCAGTGGAGTCAAGTCAACACTCAGCGTGTGCTTTCTGCTGTACAATTATGTGTGTGTGTGTGTGTGTGTGTGTGTGTGTGTGTGTGTGTGTGTGTGTGTGTGTGTGTGTACGATTCAGGTGATTTGTGCTTTGTGCTTTTGTGCTACAGATCAGGATAAGCACAATGTTTTCATGAGGTTTTACAAATAAATGCAGCTTAGTTTAAAGTGCGTTTGAAGTCTAAACATGCCCAAAACAATGTTTTCCGTAAAGGAACAGTTCACCCACAATGCAAAAAAAATCGATCAAACAAACAAACAACAAACAAACAAAAACATATTTTCCCAGTTACACCTAGTGCAATCTATCCATCCAGGTTTCTGGTTTGTCCTCTGGCACCCCAGTACAATGGGGCTGATGTTAGTTTGTGGAGTTCAAACCATCAAAAATGCACATGTGAAAAACATTCCAAAAAAAAAAAAAAAAAAAGAGTTGCAGCTGTTGAGTTTTACATTTTTTATGTTTGACAAAACAATACCTATTCAATGTTTGGGAGGCAGACTGGAAACGTCACCATATCACGCAGAAACAGCTTGCACTACGGGAAAGTGGGAAAAGATATATACATTTTTTGTGTATTTTGAGTGAACTGTTCCTTTAAGCATCTTGTAATAGAGAAAATAGATAGATACCATCCCTGTTGTTAGCAAAAAGACCAAAATGCATCCCCCTTGTTATCCTGCCACCCTGCCTCTCCATCCCCTAGTGGCAGAGAGAGTGCGAGGGCAGAGGGGCTGTTTAGTTGAAAATGTCAATCCAGTCTGCCTGACTCATTGATCCTTTATCTGAGCTTTGTTGTTGTTGTTGTTGTTTGTTGAGTTATAATCTTTGGCCCCTGACCACGGCTCTGAAATATCAGCAGCCGAACTGTGCTGTGTATTGGTAAATCCATAGCGCTGTCCGTGGTGCTGAAGCAGCAGATTTGTAATTTCGTCTTGGATCAATAATATTCTCTAAACTACCGTATTTCACCAATTAATCACCGCAAATAGCCACCTGGTTCTTTTAAATGCCTGGGGTCTGCACCCATTTTGCGTATTAAATGTCCACCCGAATAACCACTGGGCCGATTATTTGCATTATATTGAGGTAACCCAAAATAAGGCTATTCACCTTATTTTTGCAGAAGTAATCAGTTAGCCGCACAGTAGGAACTTCTGTTTTCTGTCAAAATAAGAGAGAAAAAAGGGTGTACTGTACCGTAATCTTAAATCGACTGACTAACTCTTATTTTGACAGAAAACGGAAGTGTCAGAGGGAATGACTCGCAGCGTGCCAATTTGACTGTTTGCACTATGTTTGTATGTACAGATATGTTTACCTTATGCCTTACAGTACTTTTGTACTAAAAAATATGTTGGACAGTAACTGTCATCACAATAATGGCCTGGTGTGGGTCTGTGCAAAAATAAATAAAGCCCTGCAGCGAATAGCCGCCTGGTTCTTTTAAACGCCTGGGGTCCAAGTTGGTTTTGCGTATTAAACGCCCGGGCAATTAATTGGGGAAATACGGTATATACTATTAATACACAATTCTACACCATAATGTAGCCTACATACCCTACAGAGTAATGTCACCTTCATGATCAAAGTGATAAGTAGCACTGAGGAGTCGCAGAGAAGCAAGAGGGTCATAGAGACACACTGCTGCCTGTAGTATTCCTATAATATTCCTTTAATATTTCTATGATCATTCAGTAGCATCTCTGCTGCTGAAAATACACCCCTGGCCAAGCCACCTCTATAAGAAAATATTTTAGGGGAGACATGAACCCATGACTACAGATAGAGTTTTTACTATAAATGTTTTTTGTGACCGGGGAGTGGAGGAGCTAATGTGACTGAGGGAAAACCTGCACTGACGCAATGCACTCAGCTGTTACAGTTACAGAATCTGAGGTAAAGTACATACCGCCCAAACTATGTAGTGTTTTGAAAAATTGTTAGGAGTCGCATCTGTGTGTGTTTTTTCTGTTTTCCTGTTTCCCCTCCCCCTGTGTTGTGTGTGTCTGTTTCCTCCCCTAGGCTGGGCGTGGCAGGCTCATTGGTCTCTCCACTCACCTGTTCCCGCTCACGCACCTGGTTTCCATTCAGTCATTACCTCACCAATCAACTGCCTTTATAACCCCGGCTCAGACTTCCACTCATCGCCAGTTCGTCCTACACGCTCGCGTGGTAACGTCTCGGCTCCATATTTCGACTTTGCTCTGTTTTTTGAAAACCTGTTTCCTGATCCCTTTTTGCTCTGCTCCCAGACCCTGCCCTGCCTGCCCTCGCCTCCTGCCTGCCTCCCCGTGTCCAGCCTGCTGCGCCCAGCCATCCCCGGATATCTCCGAGCTTCGTCTTGCCATCTTGGATTGTTTTTCTTTTTATTAAAAACTGCTAGTTTTTCCACCGTATCTGCATTGTGGGTTCAGTTCTTTGGGCTTAGGCTTAACAGAACGAACTGGCCACGACATGAACCCCGCGGATCCAGTAGCTCAGGCTTTGGGTAAACAAGGCGCCCTGCTGAACTCGCACGAGCAAGTGCTTTTGGGGTTGGCGGACAGTAACCAGACGCTGATGGCCACCGTCACCCAGCTCACTCAGCAGGTCGCTGAGCTCACCACCTCCATGAAAGCAGTGGCAACTCCACAGGCTCCGGCTACATCGCCACTCAGGGACAATCACGTGAGTGACCCAGAACCGTTTCATGGAGATTTGGAGAAGTGTCGTGGTTTTTTGCTACAATGTGCCTTGGTTTTCCGTCAGCGGCCTCTATCTTTTGCCACTGACGGGGCCAAAATTAACTATGTTATTGGACTGTTGAGGGGCAGAGCGCTGTCGTGGGCAGAGGCATACAGCTCCAGCACCGATATGCAGTCTCTCGGTTTCAAGGATTTCGAGGACCATCTTAAAATGGTGTTTGACCACCCGAGTCACGGAGGCAGCGCTTCCAGCCGACTCCTCAGCCTTCGTCAGGGACACCGCTCCGTGGCAGATTATTCCGTGGATTTTTGGACCCTAGCTGTCGATGCTGCGTGGAATGAGGCAGCTTTACAGGCAGTATTTGTTAAGGGGCTGAATGAACAAATCAAGGACGAGCTAGCGGCTCGTGACGAGCCAAAAGACTTAACCTCTCTGGTTTCCCTTGCCATCAGGTTGGATAATCGACTCCGGGAGAGACGTCAAGAGAGGGCCGTCCGTCTTCCCGGTGCTGGCACTCCGCTCCAGCCGAGACCCTCTCGTCCGCCCCCGACCGGTGTTGCTACCCAGTCAGGCACCCCCGAACATCCGCCAGCTCGACCTGCGGAGGAGGAGCCCATGCAGCTGGGCCGGACTAAACTAACCGCCGAGGAGCGTCTCCGCAGGATTCGAGCTGGTGAGTGCCTGTACTGCGGTAAGCCCGGTCATTACATCACTACTTGTCCTGTGCGGCCAAAAGGGATGGCTCGTCAGTAGGTGTGGGGGTACTGGCGAGCCCACTCTCTCCCGCTAATTCCCCTCCTTTAACTCGTTTGCAAGTACCTGCTACTTTGTGCGCCGGGAATGTGTCTTTTCCCCTCCAGGCCCTGATTGATTCCGGCGCTGAAGATAACTTGTTGGACCAAGAGCTGGCTATGCAGTTGGGGTGCACTGCTCTGCCACTGGATAAGCCCATCCCCGCTGTTGCTCTGGATGGGAATGCCTTTGCAGAGGTAACTCACAAGACACCACCCTTAACGCTTATCATCTCGGGCAATCACTGTGAACAACTCACCTTCAACCTGATTTCCGCACCTCAAACTCCTCTGGTCCTAGGCTTTCCATGGCTAAACACACATAACCCTCAGATTGACTGGTCCACTGGAAAGATTCGGGGCTGGAGCACCCACTGTCATTCTCTCTGTCTCCAATCCGCCTTACCCCCACCAGGTGGAGCGATAACATCACCCCCTGAAGAGAGTAAACCCCCTGACCTGTCAAATGTTCCTACTGAGTATCATGACTTACTGGAGGTATTTAGTAAAGATCGAGCTATGTCTTTACCTCCCCATCGCCCTTATGATTGTGCTATTGACTTATTGCCTGGTGCCGCGCTTCCTTCAAGCCGGCTATATAATCTGTCTAAACCAGAGAGGGAGGCTATGGAAAAATATATCTCGGAGTCTCTGGCAGCTGGGATCATCCGCCCATCGTCCTCCCCTCTCGGTGCAGGGTTCTTTTTTGTGGAGAAGAAAGACACTACTCTACGCCCTTGTATTGATTTTCGGGGATTAAATAACATAACTGTGAAAAATAAATACCCTCTCCCACTGATTAACTCTGCTCTCTGTTCCCTTGAAGGGGCCAAGATCTTTTCCAAGCTGGACCTAAGGAACGCTTACCATCTGGTGAGGATCAGAAAAGGAGATGAGTGGAAGACAGCGTTCAACACGCCACTGGGCCACTTCGAGTACTTGGTCATGCCTTTTGGCCTCACCAACGCTCCCGCTGTCTTCCAAGCACTCATTAATGATGTTCTCCGTGACTTTCTGAACCGCTTTGTCATTGTATATCTGGATGACATTTTGATTTTTTCCAGCTCCCTGGACGAGCACGTCTCCCATGTTTCCCAAGTCCTCTCCAGACTGTTGGAGAATCGCCTTTATGTCAAGGCAGAAAAATGTGAATTCCACTCAGACTCTGTCTCATTCCTGGGTTACATTATCCAGAGTGGAAGGATCCAGGCGGACCCAAGCAAGATCCGGGCAGTGGAGGAGTGGCCAGTGCCTGGGACCCGCAAGGAGCTGCAGCGCTTCCTGGGGTTTGCCAACTTTTATCGGCGGTTCATCCGGGACTACAGTAAGATTGCCTCTCCTCTCACCAGACTCACTTCCTCTAATGTGGTGTTCTGTTGGTCCCCGGAGGCAGACAAAGCCTTTGCTAAGCTCAAGGGTTTGTTCTCTTCTGCACCTGTGCTCATTCAGCCTGACCCCAGTAAGCAGTTCGTTGTGGAGGTCGACGCTTCTGACACTGGGGTCGGGGCTGTGTTGTCACAGTGTGCAGGTCCTGGTAACCGCTTGCATCCCTGTGCTTTCTTTTCCCGCCGTCTGTCCCCCACAGAGCGGAACTACGACGTAGGCAACAGAGAGCTGTTAGCCGTCAAGATGGCTTTGGAGGAGTGGCGACACTGGCTGGAGGGGGCAGAGATTCCGTTCTTGGTTTGGACCGACCACAAGAACCTGGCTTACATTCAGTCTGCTAAGAGGCTGAATTCCCGCCAGGCCAGATGGGCATTATTCTTCAGCCGTTTCAATTTCACCCTCACATACCGCCCCGGCTCTCGTAACATCAAGCCTGATGCCCTGTCCCGCCAGTATTCCGTGCAGGAGACCAATCCTGCTCCTGAACCCATCATTCCCCCCAGTATGGTGGTCGCTCAGCTCTCGTGGGGGATAGAGAAAGCTGTGAGGGATGCCCAGCGCCAGCACCCTGACCCAGGTAACGGCCCTGCTAACCGTCTGTTTGTGCCTGACTCTGTATGCTCACAGGTCCTGCTGTGGGCTCACACGTCCCCCTTTGCCTGTCATCCGGGAGCCAGGCGCACGCTGGACCTTCTTCGGCGGCATTTTTGGTGGCCCAGCATGGACGCAGACACCCGGGAGTTTGTGGCAGCCTGCACCACTTGTGCCCGTAGTAAGGCTTCGCACCAGTCACCTGCTGGATTACTCCGCCCACTGCCTATTCCCGGCAGACCCTGGTCTCATGTGGCCTTGGATTTCGTCACCGGCCTTCCCGCCTCCAGAGGTAAAACAGCGATTCTTACTATTGTTGATCGCTTTTCTAAGGCTGCTCATTTTGTGGCTCTCGCCAAGCTGCCCTCTGCCTTCACTACTGCAGAACTACTTGTTGAACATGTTGTCCGTCTCCATGGGATCCCCGTGGACATCGTGTCTGATCGTGGCCCTCAGTTTGTTTCCAAGGTCTGGAAGGCGTTTTGCAGGGCTATGGGGACCTCCGTGAGCCTCTCCTCTGGCTACCATCCCCAGACGAACGGTCAGACTGAAAGGACCAACCAGGCTCTGGAGTCCGCACTTCGCTGCATGACAGAGACCAATCCTACTACATGGAGCTCCCAGCTGGCGTGGGTGGAATACGCCCACAATACCCTCACCAGCTCGGCCACCGGACTCTCGCCCTTCGAGGCATCTCTGGGATACCAGCCTCCCTTGTTTCCCAGCCAGGAGGCTGACTTATCTGTGCCCTCTGTGCAGGAACATGTCCGTCGCTGCAAGAAAGTGTGGCAAGACACGCGCGCAGCATTGGAGCGCACCCAGGAGTCGACCCAGAGATCAGCCAACCGTCACAGGAACCCAGCCCCTCCTTACCAGCCAGGTCAGTTAGTCTGGTTATGTACCAAAAATATTCCATTATTGACTGAATCACGTAAACTCTCACCCCGGTACATTGGTCCCTTCCCGGTCAAGGAAATCATCAACCCCTCTGCAGTCAAGCTCACGCTCCCTAACAATCTCAAGATCCATCCCACTTTCCACGTCTCTCATCTCAAGCCCGTCTCCACTAGCCCACTGTGCCCACCTTCCGAACCCCCTCCACCCCCCCGGGTCATTGATAACCACCCAGCTTTTGACGTCCGCCGGCTGGTGGACGTCCGGCGTCGGGGGCGTGGCCTGC